>NC_046335.1:58317665-58468719 GCF_000738735.6 Corvus cornix cornix | reverse complement strand
GGGGAGAGGGAGGTGGGAGGGTTGGGCTGTTCAGCAGGGGATTGATAAAGAACATAGAGAATAAACATTTTCAGCTCCCCTGCAGTTGCTGAAAGCGTAAGTGGCCAAAAAGATAAAAGTATGTAAAAGTGTGCACACAGGATGATAAACGTGGCTGGAGGCAGAGCAGGAACAGATCAGGAGGCCTGCAGTGGTTCTGGGGCAGTTCTGTCACAAGAAGCAACAGCGCATGGCCAAAGGAAAAGTTCAAGGCGAGGTCACCTTTAATATGGCAGCACTCAGTGAATAGGAGCACCAGAGACCCCTCCTGATGAACCTCCAGGATCATGAAAGGACTCCCAGGAGGAGGTGGATGCATGGAAATGAGTCCTAGGACAGTGATGTTTATGTATCAGACAAGAACCACGCCTTAATGCCTCTGTGTGTTTCTAATGGATAAAACCCCTGCTGTAAAGTCTCCCCCACACAGAGAACAAGGAGAGATCCTCCTGTGTGTCCTGCACAGGTAAAGAATTCCTGCTTCCTCACACTTCCCATTGTGTTAGAAAGTTTATTCTGGCCCATTTTGGTATCAAGATGCAGAATTGAAGAGCAGGGCAGAGCAGGGAGGAGCTGGGGAGGGCACTGCGGTCAGCGGGAGAGGGTGGCAGGCACAGAGCAGCTGCAGGAGGAGAGGAAGGTGGGGCAGGGAGGAAGGAGAACATTCCACTGACCTGTTCAGTGTGGGGCAGCAGCAGGCACAGGGGCTCTGTCCCCATCAGCGGCGCTTCCTGGCACCCCTTGCTCCTTTGGGATCCACATCCTAAAGCGGCTCCTCCCAGCTCAGGAACACGAAGGAGAAAGTGCCCAGATCACCAGGAGGTGCCCACTGCTGTCCCACCAGCTCCTCTCCGTGCCCTGTCCTCGTGTTTTCTCCCAGGCTGGGTGGAGTCATGGGGGAGTTGGAAATTGTGACTTTGGCTACGTCAGAGCTCCACTTCCTCGGAGTTATTTGTCTTGGGGTTTTTTTGCTACAGAGGAAGTGGCTTTTGTCAGAAGCCCCACATGAACAATTTTGCAAATGGCTCCTGATTTCCTCCTGGTTAGAAACACTCCTTCCCTGCAGAATGTCCCATTCTCCGACTGCCTTCCCTCTCCTGACAGGCTCCTACCATTCCTCATTTCTCTTCCCTGAGGGGTCATGGTCCCTCCAGCAGCAGAGGGATGCTGGTGGTGCTGGTGGCACTGGAATGCTGGCAGTGCTGGCAGTGCTGGTGAGGCAGCTGGGTGCTTGTCAGAAGCAACTCCCATTCTGGGAAGAGCTCCGGGATCATTGCCAAAACCTCCCCTGGGCCCAAAAAGCACCACTGAGCTGCTTCCTCATCCTGATCGCGTCCTACGTGGTCATCCTGGTCTCCCTGAGGGGCCAAAAGCCAGCAGGGTGGCACAAGGCCCTGTCCACGTGTGGGTCCCACATCACTATGGTGATCCTGTTCTTCGGGCCCTGCACGTTTGTTTACATCCGCCCGTCGGGTGACCTGGCCAAGGACAGGAGCGTGGCCGTGTTCTACGGGCTCATCGCACCCATGCTCAACCCCCTCATCTACACCCTCCGGAACGGGGAGGTGAAGGGAGCCATGAGGAAACTGTGCAGGAGGAAAGTGGGAAGCGGAAATGGGAAGGAGTAGGGCTGTGGTCTTGTTTCCAAAGGATCAGAGAAAATCAACCATGTTTTGCTGTAATTTCTTCTGTGGCAATGCCCCAAAACCTGCCTTTCAAAGGACAGCTGGCTCTTGGCTTCTGCTGAAATTAGGAGGACACTAAACATTCATTTTTTGATGGGAAAGACATTGGGAACTCTGGCATTCCCTTCCTATTCCTTGTCAACAAGCACAGGCCCAGACCACGGCCTCCTGAGCAACTGCAACACCAGTGTTTAAATAAATACTGTTAAAAATACTGAAAATGTTGTCCAGGTAGAGAATCCCATAAGAAAAAAACCACAAAAACCTGCTATTATGAGCTGGCTGGGTGGTTTGCTGATGAAGGAACAGGAGGGGAAACTTCTCCCTTTCCTCTCCCACTGCAACAAATCCTTTCTGCCCTGTTCCAGGCCAGGCTGGACGGGGCTTGAAGCAACCTGGTCTAGTGAAAGGTGTCCCTGCCCATGGCAGGGGGTGGAATGAGATGGTTCTTCCAACCCAAAAAGTTATTCTGGAATTCCATAATTATCCTATAAATCTATCTACTTCACCTATCTCTGCCCAACAGAGCACGATATAAAATAAATGTATTTTTAAATGCTTTGGAGGTGAACACCAGTGGGGTTTTTTCAGAGGTCTCACTTCTGCGTACTGCTGAGCAAATATTCACCCACAGCTTATGGAAGATGTCACTGGAAAGAGTGTCACTTTGCCAAGAATTCTTACAAGAATTTCATACCTGAGCTCAAAAGTTGCCTCTGGGCTTTGCAGTGTCAGTAAAAATATGTGGTGAGCAAGGAAAGCTCACCACAAACCTTTGTACATTTTTTTGTGTGAAGTGATTTCATGTGTTGCCTCTTGTTTTAAATTTGTAAGTCAAGTGTCTAAGGGATAACATCTGTGATATTTTTGGTTTGTGCTGTCAACGTGTAAGTTAATAAGAAATAAAATTGCAGATGAGAAATATTGGCTTAGGACAGAAAGCAAAATTTATATCCATTTATATGAATTTATATAAATGTCCTATGTAAGAGACATTTTTACTCCTGACATCTCTCTCCAGAGACTACACTAACAACTATCCAGAGAACAATTTTAGCTCCTTGCCCACTGATGATTTCTGACAAAACTCCCTTTGCCTCTGGGATCTCATTACTCCTGATAGTCTTGCGCTTCTGCTGGGTGATTTACTTGAACTATTTCTGCTACAGAAATAATTGTACTTGCAGAAGCTCCTGGAGGTTGGTTTTTTTTGCAGAATGGGAAATACAGAAGGTTGGGCTGTTCTTTTCAGGGCTCAGAGTTGGCAGAGATACAGAGCTGTTTTCACAACTTCTGAGCAGCAACTTGCAGAGAGTTTCTGATGGAACTGAGAGGTTCTGATGGAACCCCCTGAAGTGGTTTGGGGAGGCCGTCAGAGGAGCAACAGCAAGTGAACTCTCTGTGGAAGTGTCCTGGGATTGTTCCTTTGTTTTGCTCAGGCCGCACTGAAATCCTGCCTTTGCAAAGCAGCATTGCTGGTGAGTGACTTTTGTGAGGTCTATTTTACGATTTAGGAAAGAAAAATTTAAAAATCAGTTACAGATTAAGAATCCCAGAATGGTTTGGGTTGGAAGGGACCTTAAAGCTCATCTTGTTCTGACCCCCCCTGCCATGGGCAGGTCCACAGGCCAGGTTGCTCCAATCCCTGTCCAGCTTGGTCTTGAGCACTTCCAGGGATATCCCACACTAGTGATTCTTGTGCTCTGCATGAGAATGCTGCAAAGGTGCATTTGTGGGTGTTTGTCAGTAAAGGAGGGTCACCAACAGCTCATTCACTACCCCAGTGTCACTACAGGTGTATTTATGGGGTGTTCCACACCACATCCAGGACCTGAATATTATTTCCACCACCCTCCTCAGATAAATAACCAGAGCTTGTTATTACACGTCAGTGACACAATCTGGCTTGGGTATCACCGTTACTCCTTCAAGGAAGCATTGCCTTTAAATTGAAATTGTCCCAAAAGACAGATCCTAAAGCAACTTTATTTAATGCTGTTGGCATCGTAGGTACCCGGTTTCTCACTTGTAACCTCCTTCTCTCTGAGTTATAAACTCCTCAGCAGAAATGAGAATTTCCTTGTGGGATTCTAAAAGGAAATGTGCATTCCTCTGCTGTCCCACTTTAACCTCCGCAGGCCAGAGTGTATTTGTCTACTGAAGAACTTTAAAAATCCCTTTAAAAAATAAAGAGGTGGAGAAACTGTGCAGGGCTTTGCAGCTTCTGCTGTGTTAGAAACCCCAATTTTTTTCAGTGAGGAACCTCCCAGACCTGGTTTCTGTGCATGTATTCCCAGTTTCAGAGTGGACAAGCTAACTGGAGAGCCATTTCCTCAATTTAGAGGAGTGCTATTAAGGATCAGAACATGGAACAGCTCATGCTTGAGAATGGCAGCATTTGCTTCCATGCTGGCACTTCAAATTCCAGTAGGAAAAAGGACAGCACAGCATTTTTCCAGCATTCATGGCTCTTGGTATCTGACAGCAGGATGTGCTGGAATCACCATTCCTGGAGGGATTTAAAAGCTGTTTGGATGTGGCATGGTTTGGGGACATGGTTTAGTGGAGGGCTTGGCAGTGCTGGGGGCATGACTGGACTCAATGCTCTTAGAGGGCTTTTCCAACCTCAACAATTCCATGATTCTGTGATTTCTCCTTGACAGAATGGAAGCACACCAACTACAATGCAGGAAAATAGTGGTCAGAGTGAGTTGAGTGGAGAAGGTCAATGTGGAGGGCCCAGAGACCTGAATAGGGCCAGAAGAGGTGGGGGTGAGTGCAAACTCTGCCTTCTGTCATTTATGACATGACACTGGGCTTTCTGCAGCAGCAAATGCATCCTGCTCACACCATCCATGAGCCTTGGAGCTGGAGCACATTCCCTTCTCTTCCTGGCCAGGCCCACACATGTGCCATGGGAGCCTGAGCTGCAGCAATGGCACAGGGCAACTTCTCCCGGGTGACTGAATTCATCCTTCTGGGGCTCTCTGACACCCAGGAGCTGCAATTCCTCTTCTTCACCCTTTTCCTCCTGGCCTACACCATGGTCCTGCTGGGCAACCTCCTCATCATCGTGACAGTCAGGACTGACCCCAAGCTCTCCTCGCCCATGTACTTCCTCCTCTGCCACCTGTCCTTCATCGATATCTGCTACACCTCTGTCACTGCCCCCAGGGTGCTGGTGGCCCTGCTCTCGGGGCACAAGGCCATTGCCTTTGAGGGCTGCATGGCCCAGCTGTTTTTCCTGCACTTTGTGGGTTCCTCAGAGATGTTCCTCCTGACGGTGATGGCATTCGACCGCTACACGGCCATCTGCAGGCCCCTGCAATACACGGCCATCATGGCCCGCAGGGCCTGCTGGGCCCTGGTAGCTGCCTGCTGGGCTGGGGGCTTTATCCACTCCATTATCCAGACTCTGCTCGTGCTCCAGCTGCCCTTCTGCGGCCCCAACATGATCCACAGCTACTTCTGTGACGTGCTGCCCGTCGTCCAACTGGCCTGCACCAACACCGCCCTCACCGAGTGGCTCATGGCCTCCAACAGTGGCCTCATATCCCTGGGCTGCTTCCTGGTGCTGGTGGCCTCCTATGTGCTCATCCTGGCCAAGGTGCGGGGCCACCTCTCCCAGGGGCACTGGAAGGCGTTGTCCACCTGTGCCTCACACCTGATGGTTGTCACCCTGGTCTTCGTGCCCTGTATCTTCACCTACCTGCGGCCTGCTGGGACCTTGCCCTCCAACAAGTACGTCTGTGTCATCTACACAACCTTCTCGCCCATGATGAACCCCCTCATCTACACCCTGAGGAGCAACGAGGTGAAGGAATCCATGTGGAGACTGTGGAAGCTCTGCAGAGCCTTCTGAGACAAGCTGGGTTGGCAGAACCCTGGAGTTACACCCTGGAGTTACACCTGGAGTCACATTTCTACTCTACTCCAACACACTAATGACTTAGTGGCTAAAGCCTACAGACTTCAAATTATGTATAAATATATTTATATACACATATAACTGTTAATATTAAAAATATTAAAAATCCATGCTGAAGACCCCAAACTTCCTAAACACTTTCACTCGTGTGGGATCATAATTTTCAAATAAATAAATGAATCCAGGACGAGGCTTGTCTCCCTCTCTGATGTGCTTTTCCTGTGCTGCGGCAGCAGATGGCAGAAGCACATGCATTAAGTGTCCCCAAATTCACCCACCAACACCAGAAGGTAGAGACAGTACTGATTTTGCTTGTAGGGTTTTCTTTAGACATATAAGAATATTTTTACTCATAATTCTCTCACAGAAGCGAATTATTAAAATCATACAAGGCACAATATATAGAGGAAGGAGAGAGAGTGGAAGGGACTTTGGACAAGGGCCTGCAATGACAGGACAAGGGGAAATGGCTTCACACTGACACAGGGCGGGTTTAGATGGGATATTGGGAAGAAATCCTTCCCTGTGAGGGTGGGCAGGCCCTGGCACAGGGTGCCCAGAGAAGCTGTGGCTGCTCCGTCCCTGGCAGTGTTCAAGGCCAGGCTGGACAGAGCTTGGAGCAACCTGGGCTGGTGGAAGGTGTCCCTGTCCATGGCAGGGGAGTTGGAATGGGATTGTCTATAAGGTCCCGTCCAACCCAAAATGCCTCTATGTGGGCAGCAGTTACATCACCAAATCCATCAGGGATAGAAGTTCAGTGGCTGCCATGAGAGGAACACCATCCATTTCTTTGTGCTAGAATGATTTAGGATTGGATTCATCCCTCCTAAATAAAATCATGGAATCACTGAGGTTGGAAAAGCCCTCTAAGATCATCAAGTCCAATCATTTCCCAGCACTGCCAAGGCCACCACTAACCCATGTCCCCAAGTGCCACATCCACATGGCTTTTAAACCCCTTCAGGGTTAGTGACTCCACCACTGCCCTGGGCAGCCTGTTCCAGGGCTGGAAAACCCTTTCCATGCAGGAATTTTTCCTAATACCCAATTTAAATTGCTGCACAGGAAGTGGGAGGATTTCTACTTTCCCTGTCTCTTTGTGCTGTCTTAAATTAGCCCTCACTCCCACACCTGTAGGAAGAGGAGGATCAGAACCATCAGTGAGTCATTGATCCTCCTGGTTAAGAGAGATTTCCAAATCTTGGTGCAAGTTAAATTTGTTTTCAATTGGTGAATTTCCAACCAGAATCATCATTGGATCATCACAGAATGGCTTGGGTTGGAAGAGAAGTATTTTTTAGTATTAGAGAGAAATGTTGAAAAATAAATGTCCTCTAGGTCGATTTAAGGGAAATTTCAATTGAGAAGAATAAAAATGTACCACTATGATAATTTTAAAAAATATTTTGATAAAGCTTTTATAAATATTTTATTCATAAACCAATGCAAGGCAAATTGGAGCTGTGGTCCAGTTATTTTGCTGGTGGCAATTTGTTCACCAGGTATAAATGTGGGGCATCAACAGTGAATTGACTTGAAATAATAGCTCCAATTTTGATAAAACAAACTAAAATTCCATATTTTGGGGAGCTGGTCTCTCAATACAAGGGGCTTAGAGCAACCTGATCCAGTGGAAGGTGTCTCTGCCTGTGGCAGGGGGCTGGAATGGGATGAACTTTGAAGTCCCTTCTGACCCAAACCATTCTATGAAGACAAACAATTTAATAGAATTGATTTTTCTCCCCAGGAAACATCTTGGGATGACTTTAACAAGGCCTCAGAAGATGCTGTTAAAAAGTTGGTGCCTGACAAATTGCAAAAGTGCAGCTTTGGCAGCTGAGTTTGTCCCCGTGTGTAAATTGGCTCCAGCGCGCACCATTAAAATCCCGAGTTCTTTCTCTCCTGGAAATTATCAGCTCTCTGAGCTCACCCTCAGATTTATTGCCCTCACCTAGAGGACAGTGAAAAATGGCCTCAAAGGGAAAAAAAATCCTTGGAGAACTGGCAGGATCTCTACAAAGCTTTTGTCAAATCCCAGGAAACTTGAACAGAGCCCAGACTAATCAATTTTGTTTAAAGACTGTGGGACTGAAACACAAATGGACATCAGAGAAAAGGGAGCATTTTCAGCAGACTCTAATCAGTCTGGGCTCATCGTAAGCATTCCTAGATGGAAATCTCAAACATTGACAAAGCTGGGCAGTCCCAGAAGTGATCAAAATCAAATCACTTTGGTTGTGCTACACTGGGGATGGCAGGAAGGGGTGGGCAACAGGGCAAGAGGGGTCTAATACAGCACATCACCAATTAGTGCACATCTGGATTCTGCAAATCGAGGGGGTTTTGTGGTGTTGTTTCTTTTGGGGTGGTTTTTTTTAATGACTTTTTATAATAAAATACAATGCAACATAATTTTTATTTATTTACCCCGAGGCAGAACACTTATCTCAAAGTCTATTCTGTGTTTCTACTTCAAATAACCCTGCTAAGATTATCCCTGCAAATACATAACTTAGATGTAGGGTTGAGAGCCAACAGCCCAAAACCAGTCCTGGGTGACTGGCACCTTGATGGGGCCAGTGCATCCCACCCCAAAAGAAGCACTTTAGATTTATGAGAAGAACAGAATCACAGAATGGTTCAGGTCAGAAGGGAGAGGTGAGGGATGGGTCTCTGTCGTATCTCTTTCTGGCATCTAGGTTTATTACAAAATTCCTTATTGCAAAATTCCTTATTCCTTATTGTAAGGGAAGAGTGATGCTTCATGGTCCTTGGGCTAACTGCAGCACAACAGGGAAAGGACTGGACCATGGGGATTTATTCCAGCCACAGCTCTGCGTTCCCGTGGCAGGATAGGCCTGTGCTGTGTGACCTTTGGGGAATCCCAGTTTATAGAGTCCTGGAATGGTTTGAGTTGGAATGGACCTTAAAGTTCATCTTGTTCCACCCCTGTTGTGGGCAGGGACATCTTCCACTGGCCCAGGGTGCCCCAAGCCCCATCCAGCCTGGCCTTGGACACTGCCAGGGATGGGGCAGCCACAGCTTCTCTGGGAAACTGTGCCAGGGCCTCCCTACCCTCACAGGGAAGAATTTCTTCATCATATCCAATCTCAATCCCTCATCTTTTAGTTTAAAACCATTTCCTCTTGTCTTACCAGTGTTTGCCCATGTAAGACGCAGAATCCTTAATTTTCCAGGAGTCACACCCTGCAAGCACAGCAAACAGGCTGGAAGAATGATTGACAGCCAGAGTCATCCATGTGAACAGTGCAGAATTTATGGTCAGGTAGTGCTGGAATAGGAACAGGCCTGTTCCCAGTCCTGGACATCACATGGGAAGCGGCACTCCCATAAATCACATGTGGATGCTTAATGGAACCAGAGGGGAATTTTTGTTGCCTCTTCAAAGTAGTGCTGGTAATTTTGGTTCCTTCGATTTCCAGCCCCCTTTGGCAAGATTCTGAAAAACCCCTCATACATGCAATTAAGGGAACATCCAAAAAAGCTTCAGAGACGCTCGTCCCCAGACACTCCCTCATATTTATAAAACCTCATTAAAGAAGAGAGGTGTCTACTCCTGCAGCCAAGCCAGCCCTTGTGCCAGTGCTGGTGTGAATATTGCAACGCTGCTGTATTGAGATTCGTCTCTTCCTTAAGAGTGAAATCATTTTTATGTCACATGTAGAAAGAAGAAAAAGGATTATTTTGTTCCCTGGAGATACAGACAACTATAAATCATCTGTAATTAATTCTGTGTAGCAGTGAGTATTTCTGTGTTGTTGCTGTGCTATTTCACCTGAATGAGCTCCCCATTTTATGAACAAGTGATGTCCCTTTTATTTCAGCTGAGTTAAATATTTCTTATGTAGTTTAAGACCTGACTTTGCTTCCTCTCAAGTTTCTGGGAGAACATGAGACCACAGAGGAGCCTGGCTCAGATGAAAAATATTTCATCAATCTATTTATCTCTGCACCTCTTACAAATAAGAGCCTGGTACAATATTCCTACCATCTCAAAATCAATCCCAGAGTCTCCCAAAAAGGAGCCATTTGGACTGAACTTTGTCTTCCCTCCCTGTAGGGCTGGTATGTAAATCCTTACTGTAAACACTGAGCTACATTCCAGGGCGTAATGAAGGGTAAATGGAAAGATCCTTTAATCCCAAGTTTGGACTTCTTTGAATTGGGGAAAAGGGATGAAGGAAAGTCCAGATAGAAGCTAAAAGTACTAATACTAATATGGAGTAAAATTTACAGAAAAAAGTGAGAAGTCACTTACTGAATACCAAATTATATCATTTTCTTTTTTTATGATAGAATCATAGAATGGTTTGGGTTGGAAGGAACCTTAAAGCTCAGCTCCTTCCAACCCCCTGCCATGGGCAGGGACACCTTCCACTAGACCAGGTTGCTCCAAGCCCCATCCAAAAACTGAAAAAACACCCCCAAAATGCATCTGTCCGCTGATTACCAGGGATTTAATTCTTCTTTGGCAGCATCACTCCCTTTAAAAATAAGTTTTAGCTTCAGTTACTAATCTAGACTCTTTTAGTGATATTCTTAATACTAAATAATTTATGTTGAAAGGAATTCTGCCCCATTCCCCTTGCTCAGAAAACTTTCAAAGCCCTGTTGTTTTGCCTGGGGCTGTGTCTCAAGCTGGACACCACAGGGAAGGTAACTTCAACTTTCAGCTCTTCAGTCTGAGGTGGCAACTTGCAAAAAGTAACATTTTCAATTAATCCCTGGGAAGTTTAATACCTACATTTTGCCTTTTGTATTAGGGATATGTGGGTAAAATTTAGATTTTGAGCGTGGCTTGGAAATGGTTTTGAACTTCAAAAGGGACAAAAAAAACCCCTCACAGTCTTTAGAATGGGGGTGAAATTGTGATTAAGTTACACCTTCTTTATTCCAGGGAAACCTCTGCCTCATTCCCACAACGAGAGATAAGATGCAGAAGGTCAACCTCTCAACGGTATCTGAATTTGTTTTCGTGGGCCTCTCTGATGCTCCTGAAATCCATTTGCTTCTCTTTGTGCTGTTTCTGCTCATTTATTTGGCCACCATGGCAGGCAACATCACGCTCCTCGTCGCCATTAGCACCAACTCCCACCTGCACAGCCCCATGTACTTCTTCCTCAGCAACTTATCCCTGCTGGATCTCTTATGCCCCACCATCACCGTGCCCAAGATGCTGGGAGCCTTGCTGCTGGAGCACAAAGAGATTTCCTTCTCTGGCTGCCTGCTCCAGCACTTTTTCCTCATTGCTGTGGTGGGCACGGAGATTTTCCTCCTGACCGTGATGGCCTACGACCGCTACATGGCCGTGTGCCACCCCCTGAGGTACCCGAGCATTGTGAGCACAAAGCTCTGCGCTCAGCTGGCCGTGGGCACCTGGGCAGTAGGTCTTTTGAACTCCCTGCTGCATACCTCTCTGGTTTTCACGCTCTCTTTTTGTGGTCCTAACAAAATCCAGCAGTATTACTGTGACATTCCTCCCGTGCTGGCCCTCTCCTGCTCATCTACCCGCAGCAGGGAGTTGGTGATCCTGGTGGTGGCCGGGGTGCTGGGGAGCAGCGCCTGTGTGGTCACTGTGGTCTCTTACATCTATATCCTCCTGGAAATCCTGTCCAGGAACTCCCCCGGGATCTGGCAAAAGGCTTTCTCCACCTGTGGTTCTCACCTGACCGTAGTCTGCCTTTTCTACGGGACCACCATCTGCACCTACGTCCGCCCTTCCTTCACCTATTCCCCGCCTCGGGACAGGGTCGTTTCCATGCTCTATGGAATGCTCACCCCGCTCCTAAATCCCATCATCTACAGCCTGAGGAACAAAGAGGTGAAACGTGCCCTCAGAAGAGTGATCAGCCGGGTGAGAAGTGCTTTAACGAGGGAAGAAAACCTCGCCCAGTCTCCACAATCAGCTGGGTAGAAACTGCAGCTTGTGACTGATCTTCTCTAACTTTCAGACATCTGAAAATTAGATGCTGGAACCCAAATTCGTTTTTTCTGGGCTGAAAACTCTTTCTCTGGGCTGAAAACTCCTTCTCTTGGCTCCCTCTGCAGTTAGAAGGGAGAGCTGTGCACTTCCAGAATTGCATGGCACAGCTTTGGGCCATTTTCACAGGAGGAGAAAAGTCCATCTGGGAATGCTGTTCTCCACTGAGCACTGAGGAATCTTAGGTGAGAGCAGGCAGGTGTTGGATGCATCTTTTAGGGCAGGAATTCTGGGAATTGGTACTCAGGCACACTTAGATACACCGTACTAAAGCAGTTTATATCCCTTTCAAAATTAAACTCCAAATATATTAAATTATGTTTTATGGATCAGCCCTGAAATCTCTCTCCTCTCTCCCTCTCCTTGCTGAGTGTCTGATGTTTGCTGGAATCTCCAGAGTTCCATCTCTGGAGCCATGTTTGCCACTACGTTTTTTCTTTTTCCCATTTTTCCCTCCTTGCTGCATCAAATCCTAATGGAAAGAGAGGTGATGCTGCTTCCTGCAGCTCACCTGTCTCTTCACCACCTCTCTTCTCTGTAGAGAAATAATAAGTCATCCTGCAAAAATGCTGAGATTATCCTCACTTGGTTGACCCCAAAAATTTCTGATTGGATACGTTTAATAAAATCTCTATTATTTAACTACAAGTGTCTCTGGATTTTTAAATGCTTTCATTTTCTGATGAGACCTTGTATCAATTGTAGCCTTAAGGTGTCTGAAATGCAGGAAAAATCGTCAGTGGGAGCGAGATTGCAACTGGGAGCAGGATATTTATGAAGCATTTCATCTGCCAAAAAAAAATCCTTGTTCCAGCTCTTCCAGGGCTCTGAACAGCAGCACAGCCAGGGCACAGCAGTTGGATTTGTCTTTAGCCACAACTTTACTCCTGACTAGAACCCCTGGAATCTGGTCATCACCGGCCATGCCTGTTGATGGCCCCCTTGAGATGTCCCAGGCACTTCCACAAGGTTCTGAGGGACTTCTGCCAGCCACAAGTTGTTGCCCAGGGGCAGCTGCTGGTGCTGCTGGTGAAGGATAATGATGAAGGATCAATTATCCTTCAAACTCCTGCCATAACTTCTGCACCAACCAAGTGGAGGACTGGAGAGGTGTTGGCCAAGCCATGAACTCTCCAACTGAGGTGTGGAGAAGTTGTGACAAACTGAACTGCTTTGGAAGTTTTCATTTCCTTTAACAAGGAGGAAAGTTTCCCTCTCCTCAGTGCCTGTGAAGCCGACCCCTGGGGCTTGTTAGAAGGATGAGGGAGGTCTACCAGGAGCTTCCTAAGAAGGTTTTAAGACCATTAGAGGCTTCCTCAGGATGCCCAAAAGGGCTTGTTAAGATGAAGGGCCTTGGGTGGCTGCTCCCTGCAGGACTGAAGAACTCTCCTCTTTCCAGAGGTGATGGAATCTAAATGCAGCTGGGCAGACAGATGCCTAAAGATGGGTGTCAGCTTGTGTGCAATTCCAAGCCCTGGATGCCTTTTAAAAGAGGCATCTGAATTCCAAGGTACCAAACTAGAGCCTGATTCCCAAAGTGCGTCCAGATGGGAGATGTTGATGCCTCTCCTGGCTTGTGAAAGTGGAAAAGTTGGATTATCAAGTCTAATTCTGCTACAGTTCCCTCCCTCTCCACCCACCAGAGCTTGTGTTCCCAAAAACAGCCGCTGTAAGGAGCTGTTTGCTGCCAGTGGACAAAACAATGCTCACAGCAAAAGCTGGGATAGAGTTCTTGGGAAACTTAGCGAGGAATATGTTCCTTCTTTTCTCCTTCCTTCCCAGAGAAGCTGTGGCTGCCTCATCCCTGGAAGTGTTCCAGGCCAGGCTGGATGGGACATGGAGCAACCTGGTCTGGTGGGAAGTGTCCATTAGAGGTTCACTCTTTATCATCAGCTGTAACCCCTTCCTGGATGCAGGTGCTAATCCCTAAATATTCCTCAAAAGCGAGACATCCTCTTTCATTTTCCTCATCCCCAGTAGCCTCTAACACTAGAAAGAGACAGCTGTGATTTTCTTTGGCAGCACTGGAAAAATTTAGCAGGGAAGGATCGTAATACACTCACCCCATTTCTGATCCTCTTTCCCTGAGTGTCTATTTTTGGCTGCTCTCAGAAATCAATACCCCTGGACTGGCTCACCACCACAGAGCTCCTCTCATATTCCTAGAAGTGGAGCTGCCCTGTTGGAACGGGGGGTGGGAGTACAGACAGCATTAAATAAATCGAGGCAAAATACCTTGTACCACTGAAATTCCCAGGTGAGTGATCCTCTGTGCATTCACACCTTGCTTTTGCCACTGAAAATCAGATTTCACCTATTGTTTGGCTAATCTCATGTAAATAGTGAGGGAACATTTTTATTTATCTATTCCTAAATAGAAAGAATTCCTGAAATTCTTGATGTGCCTCCAAAAAAAAAGCTATTTTTTTCCTTAAGAAAAATCCAACTATACTATTAATGTGTGGATTGTTTTACTTGCAACGAAACCAGGGAAGATTTTCCCCTCTCTTTTTGGTTTTTTTTTGTTTTGTATGATGCTGCCAGATATGAAAATATGCAACATAAAAGAGGTTGTGAATTATTTCTTTTTCTCCTCTAAAATTAGCACCCACTTCTGAAATTCAGGTTGGGCTACGGTTCTGGCTTTAAAATTCCCAAGACTTTGGGAATCAAAAAAAGGTGCATTCGGTGTGTCAGTGCTACTTTCTCCTCCCTTTCCTCCATATTTTTTAATTCTTATACAAAAGATGGATTCATAGAATCAAGGCTCCTTGTGAAGAGACTTTGTCCTCTCTGTGGCCATGCTTTAAACACTTGGCTTTAAACGACTTTAAGCTCAAGGAGGGAAGGATTAGATTGGATATTGGGAAGAAATTTAACCCTTTGGGGGTGGTAAAAATCTGGTTGTTTATTAATCCCATTTTAGTCAGATTTGTATTATCTCACTCAGGGGTAACTACCTAAAATTTTGGAATTTATGCTGCTCATCCAGGCTTCCTTTGTCTGCCCTGCTGAGAATTTATCTTGGCATCAGCAGAAATGTGTATTAACTTTTGCAAAGTTAGGGTTAAATTATGTGCTTTTTCTTGGAAGGTTAAATTAATGCCCAGAATTCCTTTTTTAAGCAGACTGAGCCCAATTCAAATTCAAGTTTCCGGTAAAAAAGAAGCGTGAGGGAAATTGCTTGGAAAATCTAAAGATATTTGGGGGTTGAATGTTTAAAAGCAATGTTCATGGCTTGCTTTTCATCAGCTGCTTAAGAATTAATCAGCCTCAGGAAAGTAAACGCACAAAATATTTGTGAGAAATCCCAGAATCAGATGCGGCATTTAATTTTAAACTTGGAAAACTAAAAGCTTTTGTACAGGGAAAATACTCCCCTTGTTTGGCAGCCAGCTCTGCCATGCCCTCTACAGAGAAAGGATTATAATTTTTATATATTTTATCATATTTTTATGGCCTGTTCTGCTCTCACCAGTCATCTTTCAGGCCTGTTCTCATCCTGCTTTCTTGACAATTTCACCACTTTCATATATTCTCCCATTATCTCTTTTTGCCTCTAGACCACAAGCCCTTGTTCCCCTTCCCACAACATAAATTAGGTTTTTCTTTCTGCTTAATTTTGTTATGAAATGCTTGTTGGTGGTTATGGGGCTGGCAGTGTTACAAAACACACACATTGATATCGAGTTTGGCTTGCCCTGGGCTTCTTTTTCTTTTCTCTCACATATCCAAAGAACCCACAACTGACAAACTGGGAGAGCTGGGAATGTCCAGCCTGGAGAAGGAAAGGCTCCAGGGAAACCTTAGAGCCCCTTCCATTCAAAGGGGCTCAGGGAGAGCTGGAAATGGATTTTGGACAAGGGCCTCGAGTGACAGGACGAGAGGGAGTGATTTTAAATTGGCAGAGTGTGGGTTTAGATGGGATATTGGGAAGAAATTATTCCCTGTGAGGGTAACGAGGCACTGGAATGGATTTCCCCAGAGAAGCTGTGGCTGCCCCATCCCTGGAAGTGTTCCAGGCCAGGTTGGACGGGGCTCGGAGCAACCTGGGATAGTGGAAAGCGTCTCCTCCCATGGAATGTGATGGTCTTTAAGGTCCCTTCCGACCCAAACCAGTCTGTGATTCTGTTGATAATCAGGATTTTTTACAACGCTGGAAACGGTGAATTCTCAGAGGAAGCAAATGTTGTGTGTGTGCCTGTTCCTTATAAAACTGAAGACGCAATTTGACGCTTCTCTTGCAACATCCTGCGTTTGGCACAGGTTCCACTGAGATTATTTCAATGTGCCCTCCTCTTTACACAGCCCAGGGCACCGCCCTCCCTCATTCCCCCGCCTCAGGGGGCTTGGAAAGGAACAGCGCCCCACGGCCATGACACCCGCCCGCGCCTCCCGTGACGTCATCCCCCGCGACACCGATGCCCGATCCCCGCAGCGCTGCATCTCGGCAGCGTTGCGGGATGGCGGAAAACACCCTCCAGGTCCCCGAGTGTCCGTGAGGAAACAACAGTGCTGGAGCAGCCTCCGCCAAAGCGCGGAGAGGCCGCTGCTGAGCACCGCCCCGCCGTTCCGCCGCGCGGCGGGGACTACAACTCCCAGCGTGCCCCGGGGCAGCGGCGCACGGAGCGCGCAGGGCGGGCGCCCCCACGTGGCTCGGCCGGACCGGGACCCTCCGGGACAAACAGGGATAACTCGGGACAAACCGGAATAAACCGGGATAACCGCGGACAACCCGGCTGCCCCCCGCTCCACAGCCGTCCGGTACCACGGGCCTCGCCCAGGCTGCCTGGAGGGAGGCCGTGCTGAGTCTGGTGGCTGGGAACGGGGCGACGTGCTGCTGAGGGTTTCCTTCCCTCTCCCCTTCTCTTCCTTTTCTCCTCTCCCTTTCCCCTTCCCTCTTCTTCCGTCTCTTTCCCTCCCTTCTTCTCTTCTCCCTTCTCCCTTCCCTTCTCCCTTCCCTCCCTTTCCCTCCCCTTCCCTGTTCTGATGTTCCCTGTCTTGGAAAAGGCTGTAAAAGGTAAATGGCTCCAGATGCCTTTCCTTTCTCCCTCCACCCCTCTTCCAGCTCTCTGCCTGTCTCCTGACAGCCCAGGCCCGGGATTTTCCCTTGCATCTCTATTTCTCTTGGTTTTTATCCTCCCCTCTCCCCTTCCTTTCCCTTCCCCTCCCAGATCACAGTGAGCCTGAGGAGCTATGGGACACAGCAGGAAGATTCCCCCCTTTCCAGGCAGCCTCAGGCAGGCAGGTGAGGTGGAAGTGTCACTTGGAAGCGTGCTGGGAGTTGTGACCAGCCTCTCAGTGTGCTGCTTGTTGACCGTAATCTTAGTGCTGGAACACGATGGGAATGTTAACAAAGTTCCCGGAATCTTCATGGAGAGAGCTGTAAAGGACAGCATCCCTCACAGAGCAACTGAACTGAAATCACGCCTAATTAACCTTTCATTTATTCCCTGATTTATGGTATAACACAAGTTTTTGCAGGTGAAAAAAGGATGTTTTTAAAATGGATTATCTTAGTCTGGTTATTGTAGATAATCAGGCAAAGCACATTGTCTGAAAATGGAATGTTACCTCATTCTCAAGGAGGAGCATGAATAAAAGTCATGTGATGGTTGGGAAGAGATCCCACTCACTTCCCAATTCCTCGCCCTCGAGGTTTGGTTGCTTTTGGAGGTGCTGTTGCTCAATCCTGATCCTCGCACCTGATAGGAATGCAGGAACTGCCTGAAACAGAGACATCTGTCTGGTTAGGGCCGAGGGTCATCCAGGGAAAGGGGTAGAACTGTCTGGAAAAAAGTTTTACTTCTGGAAAAAGCCACTTCTGAAGGACCCGCAACAAGAAGAGAAAGTTTCCAGCCAATCTAAAGTAATGGTGGTGTCACTTTCTCTTCCTATTCCTCGGCCTCTTCTGTGCACTCTCACGCTAGATGTGGCTGTAAAAACACAGATTCTCAGTCCCCTTCCTCCTCCTTTTCCAGTCTCTGCAATTCCCAGCTGTGTTCCCATCCTTGTCACTGTGTGTGGCTGTGTTCTGTGACTCTGGGGCAGTTTAGGTTGAAATAAGTTTTGGAACTGCTCCTGGACTGAGCTGCTTTCCTGGCCTCTGGAACACAGCAAGAAGGGATTGAACCCTTCCCACCTGCGGAATTTTGTGGTGACAAAATTTTTCACCACAGCAAGGCTGGCAATTTGAAGGAGAAGGATTTCCAGCAGAAAAGTCTGGAAGTGGATGTTCTCTCCTTTCCCAGGCTGACAACCTCACTGTTCCTCTTGAAATGCTTATATTTATGTGGAGGGAAGTACAGCCTGGTGACTCCAGAGTAGATGAGAATAAACACAGGGGGGGAATAAAGTGGGAATTTCCTTGGGTGATTCCAGAGTACCTGAGAATAAACACAGGGGGGGGGATAAAGTGGGAATTGCCTTGGGTGACTCCAGAGTACCTGAGAATAAACACAGGGGGGGAATAAAGTGGGAATTGCCTTGGGTGATTCCAGAGTACCTGAGAATAAACACAGGGGGGGGATGAAGTGGGAATTGCCTTGGGTGATTCCAGAGTACCTGAGAATAAACACGGGGGGGGGGGATGAAGTGGGAATTGCCTTGGGTGATTCCAGAGTACCTGAGAATAAACACAGGGGGGGAATAAAGTGGGAATTGCCTTGGGTGACTCCAGAGTACCTGAGAATAAACACGGGCAGGGAATAAAGTGGGAATTGCCTTGGGTGACTCCAGAGTAGATGAGAATAAACACAGGCAGGAAATAAAGTCAGAATTACCTTTTCCAGGCAGAGTCCACTGCTAGTTAAACCTGGCTGAGGCAGGCGTGCAGGCACTCAGGAATTCCAATAAAAGCCTGGTAGCATTTTTTGTGTGGTCATGCTGAGCCTGCTGGTCTTGGTTGAACAAAGTTTCCTGGGTTAAGTAACAATGCTGCAATTCTGGCTTCTTTTTTCTTCCCAGTAAGAAACTCTGTTTTCCTTGCTGACCTCAAGAGATATCCTCGTGGTTTTGCATCCCGCTCCTCCCTCCCAGGCTGTTGTTTCAGCTGGTGTCAGCCCATTGCTCAACCTGCACCTCCTGACTGGAGAAATGCTTTGTCAGAGAACTGTTCCCTTCTGGGCCTGACTGAACATCCTCCCTGCTCCTCAGGGTCTTGGCATCTTGGCCAAATTCTCTGTGATCACGCTTTGCCCTCAAGTCACTGAGCTCCTTGTGACTCTGGAGCTTTCAGACCCATCCAGTGGCCAGGCAAGCCCTAGAAACTGGCCAAAAATGCTGTTTTCTGCCACGTTCATTGCCTGCAGAGACACACTAGGGGGTCAGCGGGGTGGCTGGAGACAGGGAAAAGAGACAAATGAGGTGTGAGGGTGTTTGTGTGAGGAATGCAGTCTCCCCTTTTTGGCTGTGGGATTATTTCAGCTGCCTTGCTCCGAGCCCGGTGTGGGTTGTGTCCCTTCTCAGAGGCTTTTGGAAGGAACCAAGAGCACGAAACACCGGGCAAGGAAGGGCCTGGCCTGTGCTAAGTAAGTGTGGAGTGGAAATCTTTTTTTTTTTTAACTTGTCAGACCGGAAAGTTCCTGATTTGAGTTTCAGTCTTGGTCATCGCTGCCTATTTAGACAGGTTTGTGGTCATGCATGACTGGGCAAGCTACTCATAGAGCAACTGGGTGGAAGATTCCTTAGGCCAGGCAGAGCATTCCTCTGGCTGCTGTCTGAGGGGAGTCTGAGGGCTTTGCCTCCACAGCTTTTCATGGGAGCATCTTCTCAGGACACTGACCACAAGCCCGGATAGCCAAGGTGGTCTGCCCGGGGTTGAGGGTTCTGCCCAGCCCAGCAGAGCATCTGAAACAGCCACATGTGATTGCTGAGGGGTTCCCGTGGCTGCCCTTCCCTGTTATCTCCCTGTCCCACCGACTGGGTGGCCTCTGTGTCACTGCTTTATTGCCTGCTGGAACGCTGATATCTGTGGGCATGGCCCAACATCTGCTGAGCCAAACACAACGACTTCATCGTGGTCCCCATATTTATGGGTGTCGCAGCCACTTCTTGCCCCAACAGAGACAATTTTCCCTGTTTTATTTCTCTCTCTGTGCCCTCCCCCCCAGTTTGTTCAGTGTGCAGGGAAAGCACCACTGGGTTGCTTCCCTGCCTTGAGGAAGGAGTTGTGTCCAGCTCATCCAGAGGTGACTCTGCAGGGACAACACTCCACACTTCAGCACTGCCTGGCTGCTCCACAAGCAGCACACAGAGGATTAGGCCCAACTTGAGCCCCTTGAGCAGCTTTTCAGTATTTTTACCTTGATGCCAAAGGCCTGAGCGTGGCTTAGGAGGAAGTTACACCCAGCAGGAAAGGTGGACAGGGGTGTGGAACCTGTGGAGTTGTGGCTGCACCTCTGCATGAACCACAGGGGTGTTTTCACAACACAGCACAGCAGGAACCAGCTTTTCCCAGAGAAACCTCTCCCTGTGCCTCACCTCTGCTGAGAACATCCCTCACATCAATTTAATCCCTTCACTTCCTCTGAATAAGCCATGAAATGAGTTCCTGGAGAGACCTGCTCAGCAGTTTGGGGGTGCCCCTCCGCCCATCCTGCCCGACAGAGATCAGCCATGGGCCACTGCTTGTTTTTGTGGTGTTTTATCAGGCTGCTGCATGTCCTTTAACTGCCAGCTCCTTGTAAAAGCTTGTTTCTTCTCCTCATGCTTGAAAGCGTTTGCTGCTCGTCCCTTTTTGGGTGGCTGAGTATAAAAGCAGCCTCCTCTGGGAGTTTTAGTGTCTGCTCAAACTGCACTAAATCCAAGGAACACCTTTGTGCATCCTCACAAAATTACCTGATGGCCTCAGGGGGGGACAAACCTGTTTGTCTCTTTGATTCCCAAGTAAAACCTCTTTAGAAAACAACATTTCACCCGTGCATCCAGAATTGAAAGCTGCCTGGTGATCCATGAGGGCTTGAACACTCACCAGTGTTTTCCAGGGGATTTCACGCTAGGAAGGAGGTGATTTTTGTGGTGTATTGAGAAATTTCCCCGTACTTGTTGACTGTAGATGGGTGGTCTATTTGCAATTTTTGTACAGTATTTGAAGAAAAAGTTCAATACAACAGAAACAGGGGACAGGAACGATCCCCACCCCCTTGTTTTTAACACACTGTAAATCTGAGAAGGGGGGCAAAAGCGTGGATGGCACCATGGGAGGATCATGACAGTAGAGCAAATGTTGTGGATTGTGGCCTGTGCTGAAATGTCAACATCAAACTTATTGTGGCTTTTGCAGCTTGGCAAATCTCTGTTGTGAAAGCTCCTGTCCGTGCATCGGGGGCACAGGCTGCCTTTGGAAGCAGGGCTGGAGCTTTTCCCTCACAGATAATGGAGCCAGTCTGGAAATTAGTTTTAAAAAAGGGTGATGCATCCAAGTAAATTCACCAGATCCTGCTTGTGCCCATGCCGACAGAATTGCTGTGTTATTAACATTGTTCTTCCTCACTCTCTTGGCTCTAAGTGTATTTTTACAAGGCTTGTAAAAGAAATAAAAATAAATTGAAGAGTAATCTGGGCAAACTAGGGAATTGCAATGTCCTACAGCATTTTGTTTAGACTGTGTGTAAAAATACTCCAGAGAGAAAAAATCCTGTATCACAACTTAAAAAAAGTTTGTCTGTCTAAAGAGGGTTTTGTATTCCTGGTCTACAAAATCCTGTAGTACAAGCTCATACAGATTATTCTGTGTTTGGGACTTTTTTCCTGTATTAAAACAGCTTTGTGTTCAGTCTCCAAAGCAAATTTCCCGGCAGAACTCCAAACATCCTTTGTCTGTCTCCCTTTAGAGAGTGTTTCCAGGAACCAGCAGCTCTGTGTACCCCAGTCATTTGCATTCTGTGCTCTAAAGTACCCAGTGGAAACTTGCTGCCTAAATCAAAATGGAAAAATTCGGGCACCTAAAAGAAACAAACTGAAAAGTTTGCACCGAGTGTTTTGCCCAAGGAGCTATAAGAAGGAGTTTTCGGTTAAGCTCCCGGAGCAAGTGGAGCCCAGATGTTTCTAGTAAACAGCTTTCAAAACTCGCAGTTGAGACCAGTGTCAAATTTCCAGACACATGATCAACCTTGGAGCCAAGTTTAGAGTTGCTTTTGTGTTTACATAAAGCCTGGAAGCCGAATGACATGGAGGGTTGTGGATGGAGTCGAGGTTCTCCATAACAAATATTTGACTGGATGCAATTTCTCTTATTTACAGGACTTTGAGCTTTTTTTTTTTTTTTTTTTTTTTTTTGGGGGGGGGGCGGTGTGCAAAAAAAGGTTACTGTATTTTTGTTGATTTTACATTTGAGGCATATTCAGCACTTTCTTGCTTACTGGAATTGGAACAGTTGTTGATTTTTAACTGGGATCTGTTATTATTCTGGCCATTGAACCAGCATGGCAAAATCAAGCGTTTTAAAGCTAGAGGTGAACCATTTCTACAGGTGAGAAATGAAATTTGTGCATTCCTGGGCATTCTGGCTCTCTCTCTGCTCACACCAAGGCAGCCCTCTTGCTGAAGGTCTAACTGGATGCCTAAACCACATGCCAAGGTTTTTGCTCAGGGACTGTATCAGCAAAAATCTGTCTCAGAATTTACTTTGGGCAAATACTGTCCAGCATTTGTTTAGGAGTCCGGTTTTCTGCCCATTTGGAAGGGTCATGCACCAGAAGGGCACAGGTAGAATCAGGATAAATGATATTAAAGTGGGACTTTAGGAGTCATGGAAACTTTCCCTTTGGGTATATCTTGATCTCTGACCTAATAACCTTCTATATCATATGCAGACACTCACCAAAGAAGCTCTGATTATTTTTGCATGCTTAAAGCTCAGCTTTACTATCCCTAAATTGGCAGATTCTGGGGTCTGTGCCCTGTATACAGTAGCTAAGCTGTAAACAACAAGAGAGCTTGCTCCATTGTTCCTGATGGGATATCATCCAAGGGAAAACAGGGGTTGTCTTCAACAATTTCAAGCTTGTGTA
The DNA here is from genome assembly GCF_000738735.6 of Corvus cornix cornix. NCBI lineage: Eukaryota > Metazoa > Chordata > Aves > Passeriformes > Corvidae > Corvus > Corvus cornix. Next base: position 58,446,054 of record NC_046335.1, on the reverse strand, counting down.
GGCAGACAATACACTGATTTTGCCTGTGGGCAGCATGAACATGCCTCTACTTCAGCCCAAGAAAGCAGCTGAGAGGGACATGAATTCAAAATCCACACAGGCCACCACCGAGAGGATGGGGCAGGCCCCAGGCAGCTGGGAATGTTGGGGGATAAAAAGGTACTAAAATAAGAGAAGAATTTCTTCCTAAACAGTATAAAGAATTTTTCCTAAAGAACTTTACAGGCATTCCTGGGAAGATGCCTGCTAAAAGCATCACCTTACTCAGGCTGGGCTTTCCATCAAGTGACATTCACATTTAGGAAGGAATCCTTCCCTGTGAGGGTGGGCAGGCCCTGGCACAGGGTGCCCAGCGAAGCTGTGGCTGCCCCTGGATCCCTGGCAGTGTCCAAGGCCAGGCTGGACGGGGCTTGGAGCAACCTGGGATAGTGGAAGGTGTCCCTGCCCCTGGCAGGGGTTGGAATGAGATGATGTTTAAGGTCTCTTCCAACCCAAACCATTCAGGGATTTTATTTTAAATGCATTTTCATGAAGAGCAGCACAAGATAAAAGGACGCCAGAACCGAGCCATGAGGAATTGACATGAAGTAAATTCGAAATTAAAACAGTAATTTGAGACAGGAAAGATCTGGGAATGGCTGAACCTAATCCCGTATGAGAGCAGAGTGGTGAATTCTTCACCTTGGTCACCAAGACATGACCCCCACGGCTGTGCAACCCCGTGTTCCCTCTGCTGCCCACGTAAATCTGCTGTCATCGAACACAATGTGCATTGTGCAACTCCAAAAAGCAGAATTTGGGACTTCCCTAATCCTACTGACATGCAATCATGGGTGACATAGACTGTCCGAGCTGCAGAGGAAATATTCCTATTGCAAACTTTGCAATTATGGAGCTTCGTTTGATGTTCCTGTTGTGAAGACACTCCACTGTGAACACGCTAATAAAGAAAAAAAAAATTTAAAAAAGAGTCTGCCCAGCAGCTACCACTTTTTTTTTTTTTTTTTTTTTTTTTTTTTTTTTTTTTTTACATAAGCATTTATGTGGGAGGAGAACAGGAGATTTGAAATGTACCTGGCAGCCTGCTGAAGCATAGGTATGACCCACGTTATCTTACAGATCTTAATTACTTGTGATGGTTAACCGACAGGAGCAGCAGAAAACCCTGAAACAAAGGGAGGCCGAGGCTCCCTGTTCCCTCAGGGCATTTGGAGTGTCTGGAAAAGTGCTCTTGGTGCTGCCCTTTACCCACACACAGGCACTTGTGCAGTCACGCGTGGGACATCCCACAGTGCCGGGAAGGGTCAAAGATCAGGTAAAAATGTGTACAAAGAACTGGTGAGAGGAAAAAAAAAATTAATCTGAGTTTACGGTCTCAAAACATACAGGAAAAAATATTTCATCTGAGTTTACAGGCTCATTACGTAGAGGAAAAAATATTTCTTCTCAGTTTACAGGCTCAGTAAATTGTATTTCTGATGGATTTCAGCAGGAACATTGGCTTGGGAAAACCAGGATTGAACATAGGCTTGGGAAAAGCCAAGATTGGGGAGTTCAGTGCTATGGGATGATCTCAGTTTAAGCAGTTTCTAGTCCCTTGTAATTTGGTTAAAACTTAGGAAAGCAGAAATGAAGACTCCAGAGCTTGTTGTAAACCCATGACTGAACTGCCTGACTGAAGAACCCGATGTTTATTGAAAATAAATGATGGCACACACTGAGCGACGGGGATAGCACTAAAACCAGCCGAAACAGTCATCTCATTACCAACAAGCTCAGTTTTTGACGGTTGGCCTTCTTTTTTTTTGGATTTGACTTGGATTTTAGCAACTTTTTCCTCTCACGGAGAGCGCGGTCAGGCATCGGCACAGACCGCCGGGGGCAGTCCCCGGAAGGGGGTGTAGTATGCAGGATGTCGGACACGCTTTGGCGGCGGGCTCGGCAGAGCGCTTGAGGGGAAATGGCCGGATTTGGTGACTTCTGGGGGGATTTTCCAAGGTGGGCCATTCCCTGAGGGACGGCGCGCGGCGCGGCGGGAAACGGGGGCGCGCGGGCCCGGCCCCCCGGCGGGCGTGGCCTGGCGGGTGCTGAGTCACGCCGGGCCAGCAGAAGGGCGCCGGGATGCCCCGCCCCGCCGTGGGGCGTGGCCTGGCGCGCGCCGCTATAAAAGGGACGTCGGCAGGCGGGTGGCCCTCAGAGCGCGTCAGCGGCGGAGCGAAGCGGGTTCCTGCGTCAACAGTGCTTGGACGGAACCGGCCGCGCTCGGGCCCGCTGCCCCCTCCATCACCACCGCCCGCACGGTCACCGCAACATCCACCGGAGCACCCCAGCCATGGCAGCGCCCCCCTCTCAGGTGCGCCAGAACTACCACCAGGACTGCGAGGCCGCCGTCAACCGCCAGATTAACCTGGAGCTCTACGCGTCCTACGTGTACCTCAGCATGGTGAGGGCAGCGGGCGCGGCGGGGTGAGGGAAGGGCCCTGCGAGGGATAAAGGGGCTGCACGAGGGCCTGGCCCCGGCGGGGGGTTCCTGGGTGCCGGGCGGTGCCTGCGGGCCCAGCTCCTCCTCCTCCTTTTTCTCCACCTCCTCCTCCCCCCGCCGCTTCCAGGCCCGGCGGGGCCGTCCCCTGGGTGTAGTGAGGCCTTTTATCTCGCCTGCTCCGCGGGCCCGCGGCCGTTGCCCTTGGCGGCCCCGTTATCAGCCCCGCTCAGCGCCTTGCCGGCGGCTCTGCCCTTGGGGCCGGGCTGGGTAGCGGGAGGCGCCGAACGAGGCGCTTGGCACCTTTCCCGCAGGAGTGCTCTCCTCCCAGGCACGGGTTTTCCTCCAGGAATCGGTAGGAATCCACGGTTTCCTTGGGCCCTGTGTTTACATGTCTTCTTTGGCCCGAGGCGCCCGTTTTAGCCGTCCCCTGACCTCTGTGCAGCAATCCTGGTGCTGTGGGCGCGCTGAGACACTGAAACTTCCTAGTGACACTGTGCTGTGTTGTGGCACGAATTCTGCAGCTTTTTTTTCTGTGTTAATTTGTTTCTGAGCCCTGTTTTGAGCTTGTGTTGGTGGGTGATAGTGGTACACAAGCACCAGTGTCTTGCCTTGAACCTCCAGGCCGCTGGGTTAAGAGCAGAGAATTCTGTAGAAGGTTGGTAAATAACTGGCAGTTGATACAGAACTTACCATTGAATCCTGGTAATGGCTCTTACCAAGGAATAAACAAGCTGTGTGATGGCTTCTAAGTGCTGTTACAGGGGTTTTTTTGGTTTTCAGAAAAGTATTTGCTGTTGAATTCATATTTTAGTTCCATTTATCTCTTGTGTTTTAAATGTGACATTTTTCTTTCCCCCCAGAAGTAGAAAGTGTATTCCTTAGTCTAATCCCTGGAAAGCCTAGGGAAGCAAGAGAGCTTTATTGCTAAGTACCTAAAAGTTCTTGGCTTACCCTTACCTGGTGTTGCAGGGCATGACCCTGACTTGCAATGTGATCATTGTAAACAAGCTCGGGCAAACAAGGGGAAGATTTCTCCTTGATAAAGGCTTTTCAAGGCTGCCATTTCGTGGTGCTCAGAAGAGGTGTCTGTGGGGCATCAGGTTTTGGTGGTTTTTGTTTTGTTGGTATCTTCAGAGCTGAGCCAAGGACACAAACACCATTTATTCGTGCCCTTGGTAGGGATACAGGTTAAAATTTAATCCTTGCTGGAAAAATTGAATCATACTAAGGGGAGAGTTGTTCCACACTGCCTTGCTGGCCTGGGCTTGGACCACAGCCATCCTGAAGCAGGGGTTTTGAGCCTGTGAACTCTTTATTTTTCAGTCCTACTATTTTGACCGGGATGATGTGGCCCTGAAAAACTTTGCCAAGTACTTCCTGCATCAGTCCCACGAGGAGCGGGAGCACGCTGAGAAGCTGATGAAGCTGCAAAACCAGAGGGGCGGGCGCATCTTCCTGCAGGACATCAAGGTGAGCTGGGGGCTGTCCCCAGCTGGAAAGGGATGAATTTTCCTCTGGGTTCTCCACAGAAAGAGCAGCAGCTGACACTGGAGAGGCACAGTCATTTGAGATGTGTAGTAATTTGATGATTTGTTCAGGTTGACTAATAAAAAAGTACTTATTGTGTAAGGAGAGGGTGCTGAGCCCTGGTTTATTTGCTGTGGGTTGAGGGCAGAACCAGAAGACAACTGGTTCCTCACCATCATTTAATTTACCAGTAGAAGGGCTCTGTGCTGTGTTTGGAGAAGTGGGACTTTGAGGGTTCACTCAGTTCTATTCCCAGGGTGCACTTCACATTTTTGACTTCACATAAGTGCCTAAACTTGGTCTAAAACAAGGCTTTGAGAGTGATCTAAAGGCTCTCTACCCTGCTGGTCTGTGGGTTCTTACAGAAAACATGTCCTGTGCTTTCCCCTTGCAGAAGCCAGACCGTGATGACTGGGAGAATGGCCTGACTGCCATGGAGTGTGCCCTGCACCTGGAGAAAAACGTGAACCAGTCACTGCTAGAACTGCACAAATTGGCGACCGAAAAGAACGACCCACACGTAAGTGCATGCTGAGGATCAGTGTGGCTGTGCAAGGATGTCTTTTACTTGTGTGTGTCCCTGATGCTGTTACAGGTGAAAAAAGGTGTGAACCAGGGGTGCAGCCCTCACAAAGCCCTTTGGTGGGGTTACTGCTGTCTTTCCAGGAAGATTTTTAAGGTGGCAGGGACCTGCTTTGTTCCCTCTGAAGTGTGTCTGTGAGCAGTCTCTATGGAGACTGTTTCTGAGGGCGTTGCGTTCCATCTTTTTAAGGCTTTTTGTCACGAGCCTTTTTTGCCACAAAATTCTGGAGTTGCTTTGGGATATTAAAAGCCCTGATGTTTCAGAACAGTGTTTGAAAACACAGGATTCTTTGTAGATGGAAGTTTTTGGCAAGGCTGGGTTGAGACTGCTTAGTATCAGGAAGAGATTATTAATATGTGTGAGAATCCAAGCACTCTTGGGACTGTCCTGCTTAAGTTAGAGGGACTTCTTAAAACCAGAGGTGTAAATCCCCACTGCTGTGAGTTTGCTGTGCAGTGGGAGAGTCTAAATCTGTTCAGGAGCTTGGCTAATGCTTCCTGCAGTGAGGAGGAGAGGCTTCCTGAGCTGCCTGGCTCCGCAGGGTTCTGGAGTGAGTGAGCCTACGTAAGCCTGGCTTGCTTTGATCTTGCTCTGAAACAAAACTAGATGCTGCTTCCTCTCAGCTTGAAAATCCTGCATCCTTTCCTTTCCCTAGCGAGCCTCGGTAGCATTTCAGGCCTGAATTTAAACCTCTGGTCTCCCTTGCAGTTGTGTGACTTCATTGAGACCCATTACCTGGATGAGCAGGTGAAAGCCATCAAGGAGCTGGGTGACCATGTGACCAACCTGCGGAAGATGGGGGCCCCCAAATACGGCATGGCAGAGTATCTCTTCGACAAGCACACCCTCGGGGACTGTGACAGCTGAAGCCTTGCCAAGAGCCATGCTGTGGGTTTCAGTGGGACTCCTACTTACTGTCCAGCCGTGCATGCAGCTTCAGCTACCTAGATAAACAGTTCCATACTCTGTACCAAATATCCCCCTTTCTCTTCGTGTTTTATGTACTGCCCTCCAGCCAATAAAGTGACTTGGTTCCAGCTGGCTTTTCCTGTTGAGTTTGGAAGGAGAGCAGGCAGCTGTAGTGAAGGCAGTGGGAAGTCAATGTGTTGTGTGACATAGGGGATTTGCAGCTGCTGCTGAAGGCAGAAGTAGGAAAAGCTCTGCTTTCTTTAAATTCCTTGCAGGGAACTAAAATGAGGAAATGAAACCGAGGTCCTGGGCTTGAGCCTTGCTTTTATTTTCTGAGGGTGGGCAGTAAAAATCAGCTGAGTGGTGTCTGCTGCCGTCCATCCTTCTCTGAGCACTGTCAAATCTGTGGCAGGGGGGATGTGGAATTTCAGAAGGAAGCAATGTGCTGGGCAGATGCTGCAGCTGCCTGTGCTGGTAGGCCCTTACCCTGCCTTACTCCAGTACTTTCCCAGTACTGGAAAACACCAGCCAGACAGGACTGGCAGAAGCACTGTGGGTCTGCATCACAAGTGATGGGACTTGCTTCAGTCCCTTACTTTTCCCTGGAGTATCTTGTTAGGAGTGCAAGTCCTGCCTGAGACTTGGAAGCTCAAGTTCTCATTCTTGCTGTGATGAGGAGGGGAAATATCTGCATCACCTGTGCTCCTGTTCTGGGCTACACCTGGCTGGTCAGGCTGGTACCTGCAGTATTTAACACTCAAAGTCTTGTTCTTTTGCTACAGATTGGGTTTTTTGGTGCTTTTGTTCTTGTTGCAACACGAGTTGTTCCTGCTGAGGCCAGGAGCAGCGTGTCCTTAGTGCTGGTTTTAGCCCAGGCCGGGCTCCAGCTGCATGTCCAGCACTTCTGTTTGGGTGAGTGCCAGGATAAGGCAGGTATCCCATGGATCCATGGGGTCCCCTTTAGCTGTACTGGTCCATCTGCTCCTCCCCTGGGCTTTCACTGGCCTCCAGGATCACCTCCATCAGCCCCACGTAGTCACCCTCGGCTAGGGAGATTCCAGAGTCATTGGGGGATGGACTCTCTGCTCTCCTGGGCTCTTTTGGAGCTGGGGGGTTAGTGCTTCCATTCCCAGTGTCTCTCATGTTCCTGGAAACCTCTGGGTGCTGGTCTGGAGCACTGGCTGCATCTTCCAAACTCAGGCTGTGAGCCTCGGGGCCCAGGTTCCCCTTGTGGGACCTTTCCAGCGCTGGAGAGGTGACTGGAGTGAAGGAGAAGCAGAGGGAGGCGCTGCCTCCGGGGGTTTTGTTACTGGGGGTGTGAAAGGCACTGGAATGCTCTGAATTGGGAGTGGCTGAGGCCGTGCTCTCCAGGTTTAGCCAGGGTGGGTGCGAGGCTTTGGAGCTCTTCAGATTCTTGAAGCTGCCTTGTTTCTCGTGCTCGGGGGACTCTGCCAGGAAGGGGAATTTTGGGCTGTTGGATGCTGTGGACCGTGCTCCTGGGCTTCCCGTGGTGGCAGCTTCCCTGGAGCTGCTCTTTCCTTCTTCTACTGTCACAGCCATGAAATCAGGACCTCTGCTCCGCTCCGTGGGCCAAACAAAGGTTTCTCTTGCAGCAGAGCCCAGGGAGCTCTGACTCTTGTCCACATCGCTGGCCCTGGAAGGGGAGCTGTTGACGATGACATCCCGAAGGGAAGTGGAGCACGCAGCGATGCTGGAGAGTGCCGGCGGCTTCTTGCGCCCTTGGCGGCGGGAAGGGAAAATCATGGGGATGGAGCTGATGGGTGTCTGTGGAGCGCTGTAGAACCCAGGCCTCTCATAGAAGGGGGTGGACATGAAGGCATCAAACTCCCTCAGTTTTCCCTCTTCGCTGTCCCACTGCTCCTGGGAGTCTCCCCTTGGCTGATTGATGCCACAAGGGCTTCCAGACTTCCCCATGTCCTGGTAGGTATAATGGGAGAAGGGTGACGCGGGATCTCCTCGCCGGCGCAGCAGGTTCATCCGGGAAGAGGACCTGGAGAAGCTCGGGGACTGGACACCCAGGAGGCGGCCCAGGTGTCCCAGCAAGGGAGTGGAGTGGTTGGCCTCCTCGTTCTCTTTAATCTGCTCCAGGGGCTGGAACTCCATCTCTTCCTTCTGCATGCTGGGAAAGGCAAAGCAGGCTGTTACGCAGCCACACAGTGGGGGGGGATCTGGAGAGGCTGGCAGCACTGGGAATGCTGCTGCCAGTGGCGAGCCTCTCCCTGTATTGCCATTAGCCCCCCAAAAGAGGGATGCTCATCCACAGGTGAGTGGGGGAGAGAGGTCAAATTTATCCTCTTCCATGGAGGATGTTGGCTTGTTGTGGACAAACCTAAAAGCTCCTCAAGTGTAATGTCCTGCACAAGACCCGATCCAGGTGTTGCCACACTTTGTCCCTGCGCTCACCTGATGTCAAAAGTGGAGCCCAGGAAGGATGGGCGCTTGTACTCGGCAGTGGCTGCGGTGTAGGGTGGCTGGGGATCGGGCTCGTTCCAGTACAGATCCTTCTCCAGAATGGGTAAATCCTGGTGCATCTCATCCACTGCCATGAGGGAGACCTGTGGAGGACAGCAGGAATGTCACACGGGGTGAGCAGCTTTTTGCGTGCCTGTTATCCGGGGTACAAAGGAACGCAGAGCTGGAGGAAGTGGTGCAGCACGGAACCCAGGCAAGTGGCTGGGGTTGCTGTGGTTTCCTGTCACTTGGGTTGTTTCTCACGCAGAGATTTGATTAATTGGAAGGAATATGCTGCTGAAGGAGACAGGAAAGCAACAGGCTCGCTAGGACAGAAGGGCTGGAGGTGTGGAGTTACTGCATGGCAGAAAGCAGATGAGGCAGTTTTAGATGGATGCAGGGTAGGAAAGCCCAGGAGAGGCAGGAATCACGTGTCATTCCAAGGCAGCTGAGGCCTGAAACGAGCAGCCTGGATCCATCCCATGTCCCAGAGCATGGACCGAAGCTGCAGTCACCCTCTGTGTACAAAGATATGCCAGAAGCCCCAAATTCCCTCGTGTGGATTGGGGGGGATCTCTCCCATCGCAGGCAGGGAGGTGGGGGCAGAGGTGTTGCAGGAGAATTTGGTCACTGTCCTGCCTTGGTGTTCCTCTTCAGGTGAGGCTCACCTGGAGGACCTTCCCCCCCTTTACCTGCAGGTTCCTGTCGATGAGCCAGTTGGTTTCAAAGTCATCGTCGTCCTCCCCAAAAGGGTTGATGAGCTGCTCGGCCACCTGCATGTGGAGAGCACACAGCACAGGTCACCACTGTCATCCCTGCCCCCTTCCCTGCAAGGAGAAGTCAGGCGTGATGTCCCTTGAATTCCAAGCCATGTTTTCCCTCCCAAAAGGGGGGGTGGGTTAAAAGTGGAGGCATCCCAGGGGCTGGGAGACACTGGAATTTATAATAACTCCCCTGTGCTCACACAGCCCTCCTGCAACTTCAGGAGCTCCTTTTTTCCCTCTAGTCAGGATCAAAGCCTAGGAAAAGTGCAGCTGGTGTCCAGAATGAGACACTGGGAAAATTAGAAAGTCCTGGCACTTCCCTCAGCCCCTCTTGGCTTACTGTTGTTGCCCATAGATCAAAGAACACAGCTGAGTTCCTGGTAAGCTCGCTCTGGGAAGAACCCTTGGCCGGGTCAGATTCCAGCTCCAGCCATGCTTTCTTGGACTTACCTTTAACCAGCCAGCGTAGAAGAAGAATTGCAAAAACGTAAAGACAGGCACGAAGAGATCCAGCTCATGGCCAGGATATGCTTTCTCTGGATCCAGGAATTGCCTCCCGATCAGACAGGCCAGGAAGAAGCTGTAAACAGCCACGGTCACCACCTGGGAAGGATGCCAAGGGACACACCAGGGCAGCGTGAGTTCCCAGCATCTCCCTGCAGTTCCACCCCACACAGCTCCAAAGGCAGGCTCTGTAGCCTCGGGAAAGCCCTGGATTCAGTTCTGACAGGCTTTTTGCAGGAGGATGCATTTCCATGCAGAAAGCTACAGGCATTCCCTTTTCCCTCCAGCTTTTACGTACGCTGGGTGCCATTCCATGCTGTCCCTGGAATGACATCTGTGCAGGTGTCACAGGCCAGTGGCAGCAGCAAGCACATGACATCCTGGATGGGCTGGAAGCTGTCTCATGGCTCAGTCCGTGCTGGCAGAGTGCTTCCAAGTCCGGGAAGGGAACCCTGGCATTGCTATTTGCTCCTTCCTTCCTGCTCCTCATGCTGAGCTTTTATTAATATTTTCCTGCCTGTATTTCAGGCTATGCTGAGCTTTGTACTTTTCCCTGTCACCACAGGACTGAGCTTCCCCTTTTCAAGTTAAAAGTAACCAAGGTTCTCACGTGGTCCCTTGATGCAAACAAGGGGGTTCGAAACAGGAATACACTTTCCCAATGTGTTCCTCATTAACCTCTGGTGCTGCCAGAGGAGGAGCAGCAGCAGCTCCTGTTTCATGGTGAAGGGCATCCCTGTTATCTGAGCAGCTGGATTGCAGGAGACAAAGGAGCAAGGTGTGGTGCCAAAGTGTCTGCCTGGGCTGGTAAACAGCTGAGTGCACACCTGGCACAACCTTCCCGGGATCTTGCCCAGGATGTGATCCCTGCAAGGCGGTGCAGGGAGTGGGTCTGTGTTTTCCACGTGGATTTGTTACCCCTGGACAGAGGTTGTTTCTGGAGAGGTGGGTGTGTCTGAGTTAGGGAAAGGAGGCTGGGCTGGGTGTGTGCTGAGGTACCTACGAAGAGAGATGACATATGCAGGTGGGGGTGAGGGATTCAAGAGTATCCTGCATTTTCCATAGGTGAGGCAGGTATGGAGCACTTCTACAAAGACAGGCTGAGAGAGCTGGGGTTGTTCAGCCTGGAGATGAGAAGGTTTTGGGGAGGCTGTGGCCTTCCAGTACCTTAAGGAGGGAGCTTATGGAAAGGAGGGAGAGGGACTTTTTACACAGGCAGATAGTGACAGCACAAGGAACAATGGTTTTAAACTGATAGAGGGCAGGCTTAGATTAGATATGAGGAAGGAATTCTTTACTAAGAGGGTGTGAGGCCCCGGCATAGGTTTTCCAGAGAAGATGTGGCTGCCCCATGCCTGGAAGTGTCCAAGGCCAGGTTGGACAGGGTTTGGAGCAGCCTGGTCTAGTGGAAGGTGTCCCTGGATGAGCTTTAAGCTCCCTTCCAACCCAAACCATTCCAGGTGTGGGTGCCAATGGGGATGTGCACAGGCAGTGGTGGAGCAATGAGTGTGGGGATTCCCTTCTCACCTGGGTGTAGACCAGGGGGATGCTGATCCAGTCGTATCCGTAGAGCCTCCCACACTGGCTGCGCAGGGTGTTGAGCTCCTGCAGCAGGGAAAAGGGAATGGCATGTCAGGATAACTTCCCATCTCCTTGCTGGGGACATGGAGCCTCTCTAGCACCACTGTCCTCCATTGCTCCAGCCCTTTCCCTTCTGGTTATACCTCCTCTGGATGCAGGGCTCAGTCTCAGCCTGGAAATTGCTCAGCCTGGAGGAATTCCCTGCTGCCTGGGTGTCTCCCCCTGAGCCCAAGATCCCTTCCTAGCTCACTTCACAGCAGAGTTTCTCCTCACAAAATGAGTGGCCAACAGGTGAGGCAAAGAATGCCCTCAGGAGCATCCATTTCTCTCTCCTGTCGATAGATAAGTATCCCAGAGGGAGAATTCTCTCTCTGTGGGCAGATGAATCCTGCTCCAGGCAACAGAAACCACGTGACTTTCCCTGCACATGAATACCAAGAAGGATGAGCTGCTACAGAGCCTTTTTCTGTGCAGCTGGGCAGGGATTGTTGCCAGGTCTTGCCTGTGGAGCATGGCCTGTTGCCCAAAACTATCTAAAGAGTTTTTAATAGCAAAGTTTTCTACAGGACCTCAGTTGCTGAGGGTGTTTTTGACCTCTCCTTGTCTCTTCCAGACACATGCTTCCTTGTGGCTTTCCATCTGGATCCTAGAGCCCTCCACTGGCACTGGCTGTTTGGAATGTGTCAAGGACCTGCTACACAGGTGCCTCCCATTCCCCAGAATCTCAAAGAGTTGCCTGTCCCCTCTGTCACTCACATTCAGGATGCCTTGGAGCAGCACACTGTCCCGGATCCTCCCATCATTCCTTGCCTTCACAGCCAGGTTGGAGAACCACACGCATGGGATCCAAAACTTGTTGTGGGGGGAATTCAAGCTCTCAAACTTCTTGTGCTCTTCTGGTGTCATGAGGCCTGGGTGGGAAAGAGCAGCAGGAGAGGGATGGACATAGAAGGCAGAAGGAACTGATCTGGTCCGAAATGAAAACGTCTGAGTCTCGGGTGGTTGCCTTGGCTCTCCTTAAAAATGCCAGGAAAGACTCAGAACTTTGGGAGACATGTAGAAGGACAAGTTTCCTTGTTAAAACATTGAGTCACAGAGGTGGGATAATGGGATTTCACTTCGGATGTCTGCAGCACATCAAATCAGAGCCATCGGGGAGATAAAGCACTGCTGCAGGTGCAGCTGCCTGGTGTTCATAGATGCTTGTTGAGAATGGGATAATTTGTGTCCCTGAAGTGCCTTTTCTTTTTAGGAAGCCAACGATATCACATCTCTGTGGCTTGCTAAGGGAAGCCAGATGACTCGGGCAGATTGGGAACTGCTGCACCTTGAGGAGCACCTTCCAAGAGGATTGAGGGAGCCCCGCAGTTAAGGTTGGACACTTGCGTCTCAAAAAAATCCCCACCTGTCCTGAGGGAGCAGCACCACCCCATTTCCAGAGAGCCTTTCCCAAGGCCCCCTGCCCCTAGAGGAGCAGCAAGGAGCAGGACTGACCTGCCCTCACGACGTGCTCCATGCTGGGGAAGCGCTTGTAGACGGCGGTGCTGACGGAGCGCAGGATCAGCACGCTGACCAGGTTGCTGTAGCGCATCAGGGTGCGGCGCAGGAGCCTCCCGTACTCGTCCTCCCCGTCCACGTTGCAGGACACCAGGTTCATGATCCGGTCCGGCCATGGGATGCTCTCGTACTGGGCCCACCAGCGGGACACCACCAGGGCCACGTAGAAGCCTAGAGGGGAGCTGAGAGAGTCAGGCATCTGAAAAGAGCTTCCTCCTCCCACTCCGTCTGCTCTCCTTCTTTTCTCTTCTCCTGCTCATACAGGGATGCCTGGAGGGGAATTCAGTCTTCTGTGCTAAAAGGAAGTCTGGATTTCATACTCTGCTTCATAGAGTCAGAACAGTTTAGGTTGGAAGGGACCTTAAAGATCATCTCATTCCAAGCCCCTGCTGTGGACAGGGACATCTTCCACTAGTCCAGGTTGCTCAGAGCTCCACCCAGCCTGGCCTTGAAAACTTACAGGGATGAGGCAGCCACAAGTTCCCTGGGCATATCTGGTGCCACTTGGAGCCTGCCCTCCTGGAACCCAGAATATGCAGTGCCAGCTGTGTGCTGAGGGACACTCACAGATGTGACACGAAATATTCCACTTGAGGAGTTTTACAAAGGCAGAGGGGGAGGGATCTGCTCAGTGAATCCTGCCTGCCTGCAGAGCTCTACCAAACCAGGGAGAAGAAATGCTGTCCCATTCCCCTCCCTGCTGGATTCCAGACAGCTCCTTACCCAGCACAAAGGACACGGGGATTAGCTCGGCGTAGCTGTTGCAGTACAGCGCCAGCTTCTCGAACATCAGCCTTTGGCTCTCGCTCAGGATCAGCCTAAAAGGGACAAAGAGAAGCAGTTCTCCCTCTTCCTTCCCTCCTGTGAACAGAGTCTGGCAAGTGCCTGTCCAGCAGGATCCCTGCCCCGATCCCGTGTTTCTCCTGTGTCCTGCTCCAGGCCAGGCCGTGGGTGTGAAGGCGCTCACCTGTAGACAAGGCTGATGGTGAAGTAGAGCGAGATGAAGATCAGGAACTCGGAGTAGAGCAGTTTGTAGATGCTGCCTTTCCATTGGAGCAGGAGCTGGGAGAAGGTGCCCAGGCGGGCATCAGCCACGCGGTTAGTGTAGGTCACTGTCATCACAGCTCCTGTGCAGGCACATGACAAGCAGGGCTTGGAGCTTGAGCAGGAGGAGGACACAGGGACGTCCCAAGTGTCCCACCAAGCAAGATGGAAAGGGAAGAGAAAGAATGAGCTGAGATCAAAAGCCAGGTAAGAAGAAGGCAGCAGCACACAGAGCCAGGAGGAAATCGATGGCAGGCAATTAATTTGATGAATTTGCCATCTTTTCCCTGTCCTTAAGCTGGTTATAGTGACTGAGGATGTATTTTCTGGTGAATCCCTTTGTTTTTAGTGTTTGATTGTCAGCATTCAAGTGGGGCTGGTTGGTTGGAGGGGACAGAGCCCAGGTGCCACCCCCTTCCACAAAACACTTGTGTAAGATTAATCTCAGGGTCACAAACTCCAAAGTTTATGCTTGTCCCAGTAATTTTCTTAATATAGTTTTTGTTCCAAGTGTGTTTCTGTAAACCTACTTGCTGGGAAGCATCTTCCTGGAATACTGCTGGGAAAAAATCTCAAACAAATCCAACCCAAAGGAAAGGAAAAACCCCAGAAAGATTTCTTGGGAGTGATCCAGATAAAGGCATCCCAGCAAGGATAGCTGTCTGCACTTTGCTGGTCCTAGTCCTGCAGGCAGAGCAGCCTTCCCTGTTGGAGATCTGTGGGATGGAGTTTGGCCAGGCTCACAGGGCCCAGATGCCAGCAGCTCCACCTCCCCTCTCCTTCAACCATATGTTGCACAATAAATCACAGTGGATGCAAAATAGGCGTTGAGGCTCCTGAAATGCTCCCCAGAGATGCAGCATCCCCATTTTACTTCTAGTCTAACTTGCAAAAATAATTCTTTATAATCAATTAATAATCAGACTCATATAAACCTGAATTTGTACCAAAAAAAAAAAATAACCGAACAAACAACAAGACACCAGTGTTAGCTGTGCCAGGCAGGTTGGTGAATGATTCCTTGGGGTAGAAATAATTATCCAAGGTGAAACTATTGGTATTTCTGAATCCTAACATGTCAGCAGGCATTGCTATTTAACAGAGGTAATAATGTTAATGATTATGGGGCCTTGGGCCCTTCCCTGAATGATGGGGATGAAGAAGCACTTCAAGGGACAGTTCACACCCTGCAGCAGCTGAAGGCAGGTAAGTTTGGGCCCATGATCCTCATTTGTTTCTCATTTAAGCATCCCAGTGAAAGATTTACACTGAGGTGAGGACACCTCAGGTCCCAGTAAGCTGCTGCTGTGAAGAAAACCAGCAAAGTCTGGATTTTTGGCTATTTCAGCCAAACAGCATCTTTGTCCTGGGTTTGGCTTTTTGGTGCTGCTCCTCCTTCGGGTTTCCTTGTCATAACTCAGGTCCCTGAGTCCCCTCTTTAGGGTGACTCAGGGACCTGAGAGGAGCAGAGCTGTCCTTGTCCCCAGCTGCACAAATGCCCGTTTCAATAAATCCTCGTGCCCATTCCATATGGATTTCTGGGTACAGGACTTGGAAGAGTGGCTTTTAACTGCCCCAGAGGTTGCACGCATGGGCTGTCCAGAAGAGAAAAGCACACCCAAAACCCCATACATTTTTGGGGCCTCTTACACAAAGCTGCCTCTTTTCTCTGCGCTTTGGGGCTCGAAAGCGCTCAGGGAGAATCCTCGTTGCGTAATTCAAATACAGATTCACTTTTTTTACCAAAGAAGGAAAACTCCAGCTCTTGTCCATGTAAATAATGGATGTCACCCACCTCTACTCTGTTCTGCTCCCATGTGGGATATGGGGCTTTTCCCAGTGCTTTTCCCTCCAGCCCTGAATGGTTAAGGCACCTCCCTGCCCACCTGCCAGCCTGTGATGGGCTGCCCTGGGATGTCACTGGGCAGCTGGCATGTTCTGTTTGTGGCTGAGGTCCCTGGTGGGAGGTGACTCACCGGCACACCGGAGTTGGGAGGGGCAGGAAGAGCCCACCCAGGGAGCTGCTGCCTGCCACCCCCTGCTCATCCCTCTGGACTAACCAACACACCTGGAAGTCGACTGACCTGGAATTCAGTTGTGGGAGCCCACAGCAAGCAGGATTCTGGGACATAGGTGCATCACCCACCACAAACAGACCCGAGCAGGTATCGCAGAGATGGACAACAAGCGGACAGAGCAGAGGGATGGAGCCAGAGGAGGTCACGGATAGGCAGGAAGATGGATCTCTGCAGAAGAGAGTGATCCTCCTGCTGCTGTTAGGAGGACCAGATACTCACAGTCATGGGCTCCTGAGCCGCGCTGGAGGCTGGGGACGTTTGGTCCTGCACGTGTCCCTGCTGGGTCCTTTGTGGCCCGAGCCACCGCCCGCCTCCTTGTGCCCCCTTGGCTCATGGGGGGATTGGACCTGCCCCACACGGTGTGCTAAGGAGGCTGAGACCCACTTGGGAGCTGCAGCCGGTCACTTGATGCCGTAATCCCTCCTCATTACAAAAGAGACTCTGTTGTCTTTTGCCCTGTTCCCTCCTAATCTTCTGAGTAAGCCCTGTGTGTTTATAGAGGCAGCCGGAGGAGGGGGAGGCAGGGCTGGCTGCTCCGCTGCTGCTAACTCCTGGCACAGCCATGGTGGCTGCCAGAAGAGAGGCATTTTTCCTCTAATTCTTTCCTGTTTGGTCCATCTCTCCGTGTCACAATCTTACAGGAACCCCAGGAGATTATGCAGGGCTGGAATTTTCCACCAAGGCTGTAAAACGCGGCATGCTCGGGGGCTGCCCTCTCTTCCCTAGGTCAGTGAAACACCTGGTCCATGCTCTGCCTGGCTCTCACAGGATGTTCCCCTGTCATCCCTCGCTGTCCCTGGATGAGTTTGCCACCTCTTCCAGCTGTGGTTTGCGTGCTGAGGATTTTCCCTCTGCCACTGGCTCTCTGAGACTCTTTCCATGTGTTTGCTTTCTTTTCCTCTTGCTTCTCCAGCAGTGCTCGGAGGTCGTCAGTGCCCTTTCCTGTGTGACATCCTGGGAAACACTGGTCCTTGTCTTGCCCTCAAACTTCACCAAGCCAGAGAACTCCTTCCCTCTGTCTTTCCAGGGTCCTCAGTCCCTTTTCTGCTCCCAAGCCATCCTTCCCAATTGTGACCATCCTTCCCTTCCACCACCTCCTCAATGCCTCTGGTCAGGTCTTTAGGACATTCCCCTTCCATGAGGCTCTGAATCAAAATCTTTTCTTACTGAAGTGGTCTTCCGTCGTTTAGGCAGCTGTGGGACAGTGTGGAGAGCGAGCACAGGTCTGCTCCCTGCAGGTAAGAGCAGCTGGAGACCCAGGCTCCTGTAATAACCAACTTTCTCTTGTGCTTTGTCTTTGACACTTACGTAACATCAGCAGTTGGGATCGATTTGTCCCAGCTGTAGTTTTCTTCTTCCTGTGGTTGATCCTAGACAAGGGGAGGGGGTTGTTTCACTGCTCCTTTGGAGCAGGTGCTGCCTGGCATCTGCCTGATGGGGGATTTCTGGTGCAGTCCTAGGAATTGCTGCCAGTGGCAGGGAGATCATAGCTTAAAACATGGGATTCAGTGCTCTGTGAAGGGGGATGAGAGCAGAGGGTCCCTCTCTGAAGGGAATGTGGTCCAGTCCCAGGGATGGAATTGGTGAACAGGCAGGCTGAGACAGATCTTGAGGGTCTCAGTGCCTGAACCCTCATCCCCACACAGCAGGGAGACAAAAATGCTTCAGGTGAGACATTTGCTGGAGCTGTTGGGAGCAGTTTGGGTGCTCCTGGGGACATGGAGAAACAACCCCCAGTGTCCTGCTGTTTGTGGAGGGATGTGCTGGCATCTGGGGGCCTCTGCTGCCCTCCTCTGAGAGCAGCTCCGCTGGCAGCTCGAGTGCTCCACAGCTGCCCTTGGGACAGCAGGAAATATGTGTGGAATTTAATATTAAAGTAAATAACTGAGGGGCTACTAGCGTGGCAGTGCTGCTTGGATCCCTTTCCACATCCCCTGTGGCCTCAGACCCAGAGGAAGAGGATGGTCTGAAAGTCTGCCTTGCTCAGCAGAGCAGGAAGCAAAGAGGTGCTGACATCCATCCTCAGCCTCAGAGCCCTGCAATAATCCTCTTTTTCTCCCTGTTAAAGATGCAGAGATTGAATTGCTGTGCTGGAGTTGAATCCCTGTTTTGAGAATGCCAAAGGGCCGCTCTCCATGCTGAGTTAGCAGCAGCTGGCTGGGAAAGGCACAGTGCCCTCCTTGCTCTCTCCCAGAGAATAGTAAGTGTTTTTAGGGACAGTGGGTCCCAAAGCTTGGTGAAATTCCTTTCCCTTCTCCAGTGTCAGTGCTGGGCTAGACACAGAGGCAGCTGGAATCAGAGGCAGCTCTCCAAATTACATTCTTCCTTGGAATCTGATGTAACTTTTTAAAAAAATTGAAGTGGGAAGTGCCTGGGGAGATGCTGTTTTTCATGGACAGGATTTACTCAGAGGTTTGAGCTGGCCAGAAATGTTTGAAGAGGATGCAGTGACCCTGCAGTGCTTTTGTGAGGACCCTCAGGCTCGTTGCCCTTATGCTGCAGAATTCCTCACTAATTCTGTGCCATCCTGGGTTGCCCTGGGAGCTGGGGGTGCCTGTCCCTATTCCAAGCTCTATCTGCCCCTTTGCATTTGCTTTTAGGGGCTTGGATGGTGACAAATTTCTCACCTTCCCTCTGATGTTGCACAGTTCAGTGTGTACAGCACGGAAATGAGGGAAGGGTCCTTAGTGAGGTCCCTCTTCTCTTGCCTTAGGAATTGTGGTGGGGATTAGGTGCCAAAGGGAGGATTGACCATGTTGGTGCTGGAAATCAGAGACCCCAGAGGAGCCTTGCTGCAGCCCTTGCAGCCAGCTGAGAAAACATGTGGCACAGCCGAGGAGCCAGCCAGGAGGGGGTGGATGGAGCCTGGAGTTCCAGGCCATTTGTTTTCATTCTCCTTTCCATGGCAATAACATCCGGTTTGAGTTTGCTGGGTAAGGGGTGTCAGCAGGTCAGATCCTGCTTTCCAAGATCCAAAATAATCCCTGTTCTTCCTTCCCTTCCCAGCCTGTGTCTAGCTTCCTCTTTTCGTTCTTTTCCTCTTTTCTTTCTTTTCCTCTTTTCTTTCTTTTCCTCTTTTCTTTCTTTTCCTCTTTTCTTTCTTTTCCTCTTTTCTTTCTTTTCCTCTTTTCTTTCTTTTCCTCTTTTCTTTCTTTTCCTCTTTTCTTTCTTTTCCGGGAAGAAGAGGGGGAGCACATGCCACTCTCTGCCTTGTGACAAGTTGCTTTTTCAAGTGGCTGGGATTCAGCATGTCCAGCACATCCCTCTCAAAGCTTCCTGTCAGCACTATCAGTTCCCCTCCTTCCTGCCTTTGTTGGCTCCTGGTGGAAGCACTTCTACCTTTCTAATCTGAGGACCCTCTGTTGCTGCTTGCCAAGCCTTGGGAGTTAATAATTACAAAGACTAATCACTTCTGGTGCTGCCTTGCAGAGCTGAAGATCTTTCCCCTCCTCCCAGAAGTTCCCTGAAGATAGCAAAGGTTGCAGCCAGTGACACAAACATCCCAGACACTCCGTTCCCAGACTTCAGAGCATGGGCTTGGCCCATGCTGTCCCCGTGCATCCCGGCCATGAGGCAGGGCAGGGCTGGAGGTGACACGGACACCCAGGAGATGCTGGGACAGAGAATTGCTCCCTGTGTGATATCCAAAGCAAAATCCTGCACTGGACACAAGGATCGCCATGTCTGATTCTCCCGCCTCTGGCGTTGGGTCTGTCCCCGAGGCAGAGGATGGACAAGCTGAGAGCAAGGCAGGAGCTGCCCCTGTGTGCAAAGGCTCCAAGGGGATACAGCCGCCTGGAGAAGAGCCCAGGGCAATGGCAAGGTAGGATGTGATGGGAAATGTCCTCTGAGGGCAGGAGCAGTTTTCGGTTCAAAATTCCAGTGCTGTCAATCCAGAGGTGGCAATAGGATCTGCTGTGGGACAGGGGAAACAGCAGGAGTGGTTTGCCTGTTGGGTTCCCAGCCCAGTGCTCCCCTTGAAGTTTAAAAACGCTGGAGAGCCAGCAGCCTTTTTCCCCCCAGTCAGACTTCCCCCATCCTTCCACCTTCCTGCATATTATCCCTTCTTTACATCCCCAGTTTCCCCTCTGTATTGGCTTTGTGTGGCACGGTTTTGGTGGCGAGGGTACAGGCAAGCAGAGATCCTCCTGCAGCCCATGGAGGACCCCACGCTGGAGCAGGGGGGTGCCCGAAGGAGGCTGTGACCCCACAGGGAGCCTGTGCTGGAGCAGGGTCCTGGCTGGACCTGTGGAGAGAGGAGCCCACGCTGGAGCTGCCTGTTCCTGAAGGACTGACCCTGAGAAAGGGACCAGCGCTGGGGCAGTGCATGAAGAACCCGATAGAGAAGTTCCTGGAGGGCTTCTCCCGTGGGAGGAACCCCCCGCTGGAGCAGGGGCGGAGTGTGAGGCATCCTCCTCTGGAGGAAGAAGGAGCAGCAGAGCCAGCAGCCCCCATTCCCTATCCCGCTGTCAGGAAGGAGGCGGAGGAAGCCAGGAGCGATTCCGAGCCGCGGACGAAGAGCGGAGCGGAGGGACGGTTGTTGGACATTTCCTTTGAACTCCTCATTGTCCCGCGGTGAGTCGATGGGTGACAAAGCACGCTAATTCCCGGCTGCTCCAGCCTGTAGTGCCGGTGCCGGGGTGTGCAGAGTGACCCCTCCGGGCCCCCGGCGGCGCTCAGGGCGCAGCCGCGCCGGCATCACGTGGGCGGCGGGGCCGGGGCTGCTCGGGATCCGCTCCAGATCCTCCGGGAACGGATCCGGTTCTGGCTCCTCCGGGCACGGCTTCGGCTGCGGCTCCGCTTCTGGGTCCCCCGGGCACGGCGCCGGCGGCGGCTCCGGTTCTGATCCCTCCGGGCACGACTGCGGCTCCTCCGGGCTCGGATCCGGCGGCGGCTCCGCTTCGGGTCCCTCCGGCCACCGCTGCTGCTCCGGCTGCGGCTTCTCCGGGCGCGTCTCTGCTTCTCGCTCCGGCTTCTCCCCCGGGCACAGCTCCCGCTCCCGGTGCGGCCGCCCGGGCATGGGGGCGGGCGGGCGCGCCTCCGCCGTGAGCAGCATCAGCAGCAGCGGGACCCAGCGATGTTGCGGGGGTAGGTGCGGGTCTGGACGGGGAAGGAGTGGCGTCCGTGTGTCGGGGCTCTGGGAATCCACAGAATCCTGGAATGGTTTGTGTTGGAAGGGGTCTTGAAGTTCATCTTGTCCTGCCAAGGCAGGGACACCTTCCACTAGACCGAGTTGCTCCAAGTCCCGTCCAACTTGGCGTGGACACTTCCAGAGATGGGGCAGCCCCAGCTTCTCTGGGAAATCCATTCCATCAGCCTCACAGGGAAGAAGCCACATGGAAGCCAAGTAAGGAGATGGAATAAGGAGGCAGCAGCATCTCCAGACACAGGACTTGGCGTTTCACTGCTGAGACAAACATAAGAAACACCAGTGTGTGTTCTGCTATAATATAATAACATAAAAATATAATAAACTACTGCCAGATGCTTTGCCAAACATTTGAGGGATGATGCTGAGCACCCATGGGAGGATGAGCCGCTCTGGACGGATGCTGGTCCGTGGTGGTGCAGGTCAGGGGTCCGTCCCGGTGGGGATGGAAAAGTCCGGCCCTGCTCCCAAACCTGCGGGTAAGAGTTTAACCTGGAGAGAGCCAGAGGCTGCTTGCACGGGAAACAACCCCGTCGGATCGGCGCTGCAGGAAACATGTGGGGCCCGCTGGAAAAAGTGCAGATCCTGCACATTTTTTTGCTTTTTCTACAGAAAACCAACTTTAGAAGGTTGTGGGGTGTTGGGGATTTTTTTTTTTTTTTTGCGTGTGGGTTTGCGTTTCTTGTGTCAGCACGTGACTCTTAGGGATATGATCCACTTTTCCTGGAAAGACAGCTACCAGTCAGCAAGAGAGGGGAGTGTTTGTGGTGGTCCTTTGGTCTCTGGGGTTGGATTTCAGAGCCCCACCTGGACGCTGAGAAGAATCCAGCACAGCCAAGGCTTCCATAGGGATTCTGTTTGCGTGGCGTGGAGAAAGAGTGAGCTATTCCATCATAGATGATTTTCCAGGATATGTTTTTGGCATTACAGAATGTGGGTGGGACTGTTTAATTCCTTCATATCCTCCAGTTTTCTTCTGTAATGTGTGGAAATACACTGAAATATGTCTCCTGAGGCAACTTTCAGCTGAGAATTAGAGAGTCATAAAGAAACAACATCATTTTTTCTTCCTGTGTGTTAGATTAAGTGTATTTGTATCAGTAGATTGCTGAAATGTCCCTTTTCCTCGCTGCTGCTTTTATTTATTATTTTTATCCTCTGTGCTCTGGTTTCCCTGCTCCTTTCTGGTGTGATTTCTTCCGAGGGTTCAGAGAGTTCTCCATGTGTGCTTTTCCATGTGTTTTCCTGTGGTACCTGAGCTGATTTAGTTGGGAGCTGCTGCTTCCTTCCCCCTGTGGAAGGTGGCTGTGGACAGATGTTGGTCTTGGACAGCTCGGGGGGCACAGAGGAGGGGGAAATTAGAATGGAAAAGGTGATAGGACACTCTGGGACTGAGGGGATAAGCCCAGCCTGTGTGGAGTCAGAGCAAGGGGGAAGAGTGTGGCCTGGCTGGAATGCAGGGGAGGAAAACACAGAGATAGGGCAAAGGGAAGAGGAAAAAACAAACCTGAGAAAAAAGAGGTGATGGCTGCTCTGCAGGAGGAGGTGGTGGGCAAGGAGCAGTGTCCAGGAGTGTGGGAGGAGGTGCACGAAGAGAAGGGCACCAGAGCTCAGCCAGGGCTCATGAGCCAGAGATAAGCAGCAGCAGGTTAATCTGCAGGGCACTGCCTGTGTCTGGGCAGGATAGAAAACTTCCACGTGGGGAAGGCTTGGACATGCTCGCCCTGTCTTCAGATGGAGAGAGATTTCGTGGAGAGAGTTCAGTGAGGAAGAGGAGAAATGCAAACACCATGGTGACAGCACTCAAATGATGTTTTCCTCCCCTAAAGCCTCTCCAGCGTTAATTTGGGAGTTGGCAGAGCCCTACTCAGCACTGGGGTGCAGTGTCCTGGGTGACTCTTGTGGTTTCTTCTTTCTAGGATATCTCTGCTTGCTGAAATTAAAAAATAGGGCTTCCACCCAGCTTGGGGAAAATACACTGGCTTAGACAGCTCTGTGGAGGATTTCAGTGGGAAATAGGTGGGAAAGTAGGTTAAAAATAGATCGTTTCCCTCTGAAGCAGGTGCAGGGGGTAGAGAAAGGCTGGGTTGGCAGCAGAGGGGATTGGGGTCTGTATATTAGGAATGGGAAAGCTGTATTCCTTCTTTTTGCTGCTTCAGTAGAGAAGTCTGACCTTAGGTCTGCTGGGTGTGTCCTGGAATCCTAAAAAGCCATCTGCAGGATGTTTCTCTTGGAGAGCAGGTGATCCCTGGAGTAGCTGTCTTTAGTTCTCCTGCCTTATCCTGAGTTACTAAGGACACCATGCCAAAAGGGTGAAGCACTTCCATAAGGGTGCAGGGCAGAGGAGCTGGTGCAGCTGATGCTGCCCAAATTCTTCCCCATCACCCTCCCTGCCCCATTCCCAGTGCCTGTGCCTGGGGTTGGATGTGTTGTGAGTGTTGGAGGAAGGCTCTGGATCACCCCCACGCTCATTTTCCCTGTGCTGCTACCCCCCAGCCAGGTCAGTTTTGAGGAAGAGAGCCAGAATCCACCCGCTGTGGGACACTGGAAGCCCCTGATGCCATCCAAAGGTGACAAGGAGGAGCCAGAGGGTGGATGCCAGGATGCTGGAGGTGTGGATGAGCCCCAGTCCACGGAGCAGCTCAATGTGTCCCGGCTGCGCAGCTCCTCGGTGGAGATCCGGGAGAAGGGCTCTGAGTTCCTGAGAGATGAGCTGCACAAAGCACAGAAGGTAAGGCCCAGGGTTTGTGGGAACTCCTGGGGATGGCAGCATGGGTTGAGCAGGGGGGGCTTTCCTAGAGGTGGTGACAGGAATCTCGGGTCAGGGATCATCAGGTGCCATGGTGGGGAGGAAGGGCTGTGCTTGACAGGCTGGGGCAGGGCATCAGCACTCCTATCCCTCTCCATTTCCTCGACAGGAGCTGAAGCTCAAGGACAAAGAATGTGAGAGATTGTCAAAAGTCAGGGAACAACTGGAGCAGGAACTGGAGGAGTTAACAGCCAGCCTGTTTGAGGTACCACCTTCTTCCTTTTCCCATCATTTCTTAAGCTCCTTTAAGACAGGCTTTCCCTGGACTTCCAGCTATCTCCTCCCACAATTTCCTCCTCTCCCCTGTTGTGCTTTCCCACTTGGAGAAGCAGAGCTGGCCAGTGCTGCAGGTGGAGCCTTTACCTGGATTTCTTTCCCATTCTAGCAGCTGTGGGGTGGCATAAAGAGCACAGTAATGGTTGCAAAATGTGGGAATGCCTGGAGCTGGAGCCAAGCACAGATCCCTGTTCCTCTCCATGCCTGCTCTGTAGTCTGGGCAGCTGCTGTGTAATAGAGATGATTCCCTGGCTTATCCCAACCCTTGCTGGGAGTGGGAACATGCTGGATGTCCTCATCCACTCTGCTCCAATGAGTGTCCTGTTGGTTCTTGGCTTTGTTTTGGTTTGGTGGTTTTTTTTTTTTTTTTTTTGTAATGTGATTCTTGCCAAGCTGTATCCTGGCAAAATCCCATTCACCAGCAGCTCTAATCTCTGGATCTCTCTGGTTAGTGAGGAAAGCCAGAGCCCATCTGTGCCTTTGAAATACAGGGCTGTGAGAGCCAGGGGAGCACCCCTCTCCTGAAATTTTGGCTGCCTGAGCCCAGGCTGACCTTGGAAATGATGTAGCCAAGGGCTGTCCCCTGTCTTTGGTGCCCTTGGCCAGACGCTGCTTCCAGACTGCAGGGAGGCCCCAGCTGGGATTCATCCCGCTGCCCTCTTCCTGTGGGAGAAGCTTTTAAGCCAGTTTCCACCATTTGGCCCCCACCTGAACTCCAGCTCCTGCTCTGTCACAGCTGTGCCTGGGGCAGTGGGGACCAGCTGCTCTGAAGGGGAAGAGGGAGCAAAGTGCAATAACAAGACAGGCAGGAGCAGTGCCCTCAGCAAGACATGGAGCAGCGAGTCTGGATCAGGATCAGAGCCACAGGCAGTAGTCAGGGTCAGGAATCAGTGCAGGGATCCCCCAGCAAGGCTGCAGTGACTGCAGGAAACCAGGCTGAGGTGAGGCTGGAGTTGCAGAGGTGCTGGAATAGGGACAGGCACAGCTGTGGGTAGCACGGGTGGGTTCTAATGTTAAAGCAATTCCCAAGGGCAAGGAAGGGCAGGTCCTTGCTTCTGGCATTCTTCTCAGCAGCCCCTATCAGTGAGAGATGACCTTGGCCAGCTAAACTTAACTTAGGCAGCTACACTCCTGGAAAGGGGATGCACTTCAGGCTCTGGCACTGGGAGCCTTCTCCAGGAAATTCTGAGGGAAGGCTCTGCACAGGTGGCAGAGCAAACCCCTCGGATGTGGCAGGGATGTCTGTCCCCTTGGCTGGAGCATGTGATGTGGCAGATCTGTGACCTGCCTTATTGGCTGTGTGAGCTGGGGTGCAGCAGGGGAACTAAAACTCTCTCTGGTGCAGGAAGCCCACAAGATGGTGAGAGAAGCCAACACCAAACAGGCTGCAGCAGAGAAACAGCTCAGGGAGGCCCGGGGCAAGGTGAGTGACTCTCTGTGACTTCATTTTTGGGGGTGGTGTGGTGGCCTCCCTGCCCAGCCTGGCCAGAGGGCTGCTTGTTGGCTGAGGAGAGGGAAGTGCAGCTTGATCTCTCCGAGATGCTGTGGTCCTTTTCCAGCAGACACTTGAGTGAGGGGGAAAAGGCCTTGCAGACATCCTTGCAATCTCCTGCTGATCCAGCTCCCGTTTGGGAAATGGATCCACAGAGAAATAATGAGTTGTTTAATTGTCACAGTTCTGGGATGGATGGATGGATGGATAGAGCAGGGACCCAGGGAGTTGCAATTTCCTGACACGGCTGCACCACAGGGCTGCTCAAATGGCTCCATCTTGAGGAGAGAGAAATTCCTTTGGAGTTACTGGTTCTGAAAAGAGCCTGGGATAAAGTGTGCTGATTGAAGGGGTAGATTCCAAAACAGCTGCTGTTTAAAATTCTGGATGGTGGTGGCACTGGGAGGATGGGGAGAGGCTTTGTGGCTGGGCTTGTAGCTGATTCCCTGTGGCTTCAGTGTTTGATGGAGTGCAGCAAACTGGAGCCCGGCAGGTGCTGAGGGTGCCTCTTGCTTGTGTCCCCAGATTGACATGCTGCAGGCAGAGGTGACAGCCCTGAAGACGCTGGTGATCACATCCACGCCGTCCTCCCCGAACAGGGAGCTGCACCCTCAGCTGCAGAGCCCTTCCAAAGCTGGCTTCAGGAAGGGCCACGGGCGCAACAAAAGCACCAGCAGTGCCATGGTGTCAGCTGCCAGCCAGAACGTGGCTCCAGAGCCCGTCAGCCGGGAATGCAAAGAGGTGGGTGAGGGACATCTCTGCATCCAAGAGCTCCGGGCTTGGGCTTCCCACAGAGCTCTGTGGTCTCACTGAGCAGCTGTTTGTGCCTTGTTCCCTAAATTTGTGCTGAGGCAGGCGCTGGAGGGTTTCCTTTTGTGGGGATTTCCTCTTTGTTGGGACAGGAAGCAGCTGAGGGATCACTGAGGGGCAGATCCAGGGGGTGCTAGTGCTGTGAGCGGATATCAAGAGGTGCTGAGCAGAAGCCAGTTCCACTAGCCAGATGTGGACACAGCTGTCCTGGGAAGCAAGTAGGAGGCACTTGGTCAGGAAAAATGAAAATGAAGAAGAATGTGGTGGAGGAATATGTCTCCCTAGTGATTTTTTGGGAGCTGCGGCCTATGCCATGGAGAATTGTTGAGGGAACACAAAGGCTTGTTAAAGATTTGGATCTGTCATTTCTTCATGGAGGCAACTTCCATGGGGTGCAGATCTCCTGGGATTTCAAATCTCAGCTTCCAGAGTGCCCAATAATGTTATGTACCAAGGATGGGATGGCTTTTTGTCCCTCAGAATCCTTACTGGCCGGTGTGAGAGGTGATAAAAGTGAACCTGGCATTTGGAGAGCTGGTGCTCTATGGGAAAGATCTTAAATTGAGCCTAAAAATGGTAATTTTTGTTCCCTTTTTGCACCTCAAGCTGAAGTCTAAAGAAGTGGCTTGTGGCCCTGTGTTGCCTTGAGGACCATGCTCAGTTCCTGGAGGGGAGGACCTGAGCCTTTCTCTGTATCTCATGTTTTTTACCTCCCTCCTTGCCTGTCTCTCTAAACCTCTTCCTTCACTGTCTGTCTCTCCCTCTGCCCTCCAAGTCTGGTTTCCCTGCTCTCCTCTCCCTGCTCCTTTGCATCCTCCCTGGGAAGGCTATCCACATCACCTATGAGCCAGGCTGGCAGGCCTTGGGAGCAGATGCTTCCTCCTCCTCTTCCTCCTCCTCACGGCAGGTAACCAACCTCTGGGAATGGGTGGGGACCCACCTGCCTCTCATGCTTGCAGCCTTTCAGTTCCAGCTTCCTTTTATGCTAATCTCCATTTTTTTTTTCCTTTCATTTTGTTTTTCTCCATTTGTTTTTCCATCTTGTGGCTCTGAAGCTGTTGCTGGTCCCAGGTGAGCAGTCTCCATGGCACAGAGGGGGTGTGCTGGAATCCAGACTTTGCCAGCTGTTTTCACTCATGTTCTTTGTGTTGCTCAGCTTAGTTTTATTTTTTCCTTTCAGCAGCTTTTGTTGGGCTTGTAGGAGCTGCCCTGTCAGTCAGGTTGGTGCTTTGCCCAATGATCCATCTGGGATTTAAATGCCAGGTCCCAGAGAGTCTCCTATCGCCCCTCAGCTGCTCCCATCATTCCTGCCACGGGCTGAGCAGTGTGTTCAGCAGTTGTGTGGTGGCTTTCCTGCAGCCACAGGAGGGAGGAAAAGCCACCTGGAGGATAATGGGATAGAGAGGTGCCTGCAGGCCTCTGGCAGATGCAGCCCAGGGTGGCTGTGTCACTCTGGCATGGAACTGCTGCTGGGTGGGAAACGAGAGATCCTTGGAGCCAGGCAGCTTCCCTCAGACACCTGAGCCTTACCAGATGCCAGAGCAGATGTTTCAAAGGTTTCCTGCATAGTAACAGGTACCTTCTGACACGATATCCCTCCCTCTTCCCTCTCCTCTTGGACACTCGCTGCAGGTCGACTCCATTTTATTTGCCGAGTTCCAGACCTGGAAGGAATCTCCAACTTTGGACAAATCCTGCTCCTTCCTGGACAGAATTTACCGAGAAGATGTAGGACCTTGTCTGGACTTCACCAAGCAGGAGGTGAGGGCTGGAGAAGCAGGAGCAGCTGGCAGCTCCGGGGCGTCACTTTTCCTGGAATTCATCCCTGTTTTCCCTTCTCTTGCTGCAGCTGTCGGAGCTGGTGCGAGTGGCTGTGGAGCAGAACACCCTCACCATCGAGCCAGTGGCTTCCCAGACTGTCCCCATGGGGAAGGTGGCAGCAGAAGAGTGCGGTGGCCCCAAGTAAGGACCATGTCTCCTCGCCTTGTCCCCTCCTTGCTGCTGGCTTGTCCCCTCTCGTGGAGTGCTGTGACAGCTTGGGGCCACCTCAGGGTCACCTCACACTAGCAGGAGTGATGTGATATTCCAAATGGAGAGGAGGGATTTAATTCATATATTAAGTTTAAGTCCTTTCTTACCTTCCAAGGTGACAGCCAGGGACGTGCAGGTTTCCTGCCACTCTCCTGCAAATTATTCCCCAAACGACCCATCCTGTGTTTATCCTTTCTGGTTTCCTTTTGATTTTTTTATATTTTATTTTTGTCTTTGCAGTGGCTTCCGGTCACAAATCGTAACGTAAGTGAGATATTTATTGTTCAGCCAGTGATCGAAGATCTCTGGAGCATTAACAAGTCACTAACTCAGCCCCATGTGGCAGCTTGGAGGCTTTTGCTGAGCTGACCTAACTCTTTAACCCTGTTTAAATTCCACCCAGGCAGGATGGGAAGGAACCCATTGGCAATAAAAGACCCCAAAGGAATTTGTTCCCCTTTTTCCCAGGTGCAAAACACTGATTTTTATGGCAGTTTTGGTTAGTTTGGTTGATAGCTGTGGTTTTACACCAGGCGGTACCAATCGAGCAAGAGTCACTCTTTTCCAGGATGTTGCAATGCTCAAATACGTGGCTCCTTACAGGTATCTTGTTTACCAAGGTTTTGGTCATCCTGCACCTCCTGGGAATTTAATCTCCTTAAGTTGTGTTAATATTTGGTCAATGATTACTTCTCCTTGCAACTGGACACTTGGAACCCGTGCTTCCACTCTTGGCTAATGTTTGCCTCGAGAGCAGTGGAAAACAAGCCCAGGGACAAGCTCGGGAGCTCTCTGAAACATCAGCTCCCCTCTGCTGTCACCTCCTGTGGCTCCCCAGAGGAGATTTGTTTTGCAGTTTGGGAGTGATGTTCCTCTTCCCACTGAGTCCCTGTGGAACGTGGTGATAACTGTTGCAGTAGAAAATCCTGCTTTGTTGCTCAAAGTGGTGATGGCAATCATCTGCCTTGCAAATAGCAGGAGAAAATGGAAGAAAATAAAGGAATGCTTCGCCCCTTGCTGCTGATTGTTTGGAAAAGGCTGTTTGCACCCTCTGAAATCTTCAAATGGGGAAGCCAAGCTCCTTCCCTGTGTGCCCAAGGAAGGGTTGGCCTGTTTTGAGTTTGTGGTATGTGCAAATCCTGCTCAAATGCTGGATTTACCTGTTTTGAGGCCAGGTTTGGTGCCCAGCCAGCATGTTTGCATCCCACCAGGAATGCTGATACACCTGAGCCTGCCCTGGAATGTGGAGGACATGTACAGAGACCAGGGGACACTGGCTGTGCTCTGCTCCAGCCTCACCTCTTTATTCCTGGGGTTTCCTCAGGGGCTGTGTGCCAGGGGGAAAAAAAAGGTGCTTTCACCTAAAGTCTCCTAAACTTGCCATTTATGGAATATTTCCAGGAGCAAAAGAATATCAGCCAAGGGTTTATTTGGTTTTTTTTTCCTTCTTCATGCTGCCTGACCCAGGGGTGGCTTCTGAGCCATCACTTCCATCTCTCCAGGTGGCTGAATTGCTGGATCTGTGCTGTGCCACTGGATTGCTGAAGTGCTTTTCCCCTTTCCTGCAGGAAGTGTGCTCTGAGCGGCCTCCCCAGGACCTGCAAGCACCGGATCATGCTGGGGGATTCTGGGAATTACTACTACATTTCCCCTTCCTGCAGGGCCAGGGTGAGTCCTTCACCTCCCCAGGGTGCCTCGACCCTCCAGAATTATTCCAGGCCCTGCAGTGGACAAGCTCCTGATGGTCAGCCCTGGGATTGAGGAAAAGCTGTGGGATTTAAGGTCGTTCCTGAGGTCGAGGTGGCTCTTGGTTGATGATTTGGGGGCGGATCCAGCTCTTCCTTCTGCTTTCAGATAACCTTCAGTGCGTTCACTTGCCACGATTTCATTCAGTACAGGGCTTTGATTGTTTGGCTTTATTGCTGTGATTTAATTCCCCTTTGTAAAACACAGTAATTTTCTGCTCTTTAGAGGCTGTTGCTGTTCCAGTCAGATCCATGCCTGGCTGTGGGAACAAACTGTTCCTTCTGTGGAGGGGAGGGAGAAGGTGGATCATTTGTTAATGTTGCTGTTGGGGCTCTTGTTCAGTGGAGGATTTTAGAAGTTAATTCTTTCCTGAGCTGCATTTTAGAAGAGCTGATCCCACAAAAAGTTGTTTTTTTGTGGACAGATTTGACTCATTTTTGTCACTTGCACCAAAGGAATGTCTCAAATCTTTGTTCCTCTTTTTCCCCCCCCCCCCGTTTCCCTCTGTCTCTCAGATCACAGCAGTGTGCAACTTCTTCACCTACATCCGCTATATCCAGCAAGGCCTGGTGAGGCAGGATGGTAAGAGCGTGCTCCACTGGGATGCTTTCTGTGGGAGCAACTGGGAGGAGTTGGGAGGAGCTGGTTGGAGTGACAGGAGAGGGGCCAGCTGGGGCTGTCTTGGAGAAGCAGATAAATGACAAAAGAAAGGCACGAGGGGAGGAGTGGAGCATCTCTTCCTTGCTCATCACCTTCCTGGGAGCTTTGCCCTGGGGTGGAGCTGGTAAGGGTAGACCTGACGGGCCTATCCTGCTTCCCTTCCTGTGGGAATGCTGGCAGCACAGCAGAGCAGGAGCTGGTGGCCAGCTGTGCCCTCCTTACTGATTTTTTGGGTGCTTTTTTTCCCCTTCTCTCTCCCCCCGTTGTGCTTTGCAGTGGAGCTGATGTACTGGGAGGTCATGCGGCTCCGGAGGGAGATGTCTCTGGCCAAACTTGGATTTTATCCCAGCGAGATGTAAGCAGAGCCCTGAGCGTGGAAGGAAACCGCTCCTGGAGGGAGGGAGGGAGGGAGGGCTTGGAGTGCAGTGCCTGTCCTGCTCCCTCCCACCTTCCCTCTGCCTGGAGCAAGGAGCAAGAGGCACAAGTTCCACCTTCAGCTGTCCCACTCCTCCAAGTGTGACTGGAATGCAGCTGCCACGCTGCCCCTGGAGCTGGGCTGGCCCTGGCTGCTCTGGGATGGCCATCCATGGACTCTGGAGTCTCCTATATGCAGTGTATATCCATTCTTTTTTAAACCTTTTGTTTTTATACGCAGCCTGCTTCGGCATAACCCGAGGCCAGGCCTGTGCAGGGTGGGAATTCTGGACCTTCCTTGTGAGCCAGTCTGTCAGGACAGATGCTGGCTGTCTGTTCCACTCATTTTTTTGGGACGGAGGGTGCTGTCCCCGAGGTCCTGCTGACCACAGCAGCCCTGAAAATGCCAGCAGAGCACAATAATCTTGAACAGTTTGTTTCCAAGTACTTCCTTGTTCCTTTTAAAGGAGCCTGCGAGAGAAGCTTCTTGCCAGCGGAGTCACAAAGAGGGATTTGTTCCTGTTTTTAGCTGGATGTTTGGCACTGTGTCATGCAGGCTGGGGAATGGCTGGAGCTGTGCACCTGGGGCCTCCAGCAGAAGAAGGGAGCAGGGAAATTCCATAACTCCCAGCTGGCTGCAGGATGTTTCCTCCTGGACTAGGGAATGTGCTGCAGTTGCCAGAGGCAGATGCAGGACCAGTGACAGTCCCTGGTGGAAAGTTCCCCCGTGATGCTCCTAAACACAAACCTCACCTACAGACATCCCTTGGAGCTGTTCCTGCCCTGGGGGAGCTTTGGGCAGCCCTGTTCCCACCCTTCAGGCAGAATCCGTGTTCCCAGGTCGGGTTCTTTGTATCTCCAGAAGGAGCATGCCCAGGCTGGGCAGTCCCAAAGCCCAGAGATTCCTTCCCAGTGTTAATCAGACCTGGAGATGCCTGTCCACTAGGAATCCCAGCTTTTCCTGGGCTGCCATTCCCTGGTGAGGGGATCTGAGACCTCTTTGTGTGCACATGAGGGATGTGGCTGAGGTTCCTGCATGCCCCAAAATGTGCTGGTAGGGAGGGGTGTCACTGGAGCTGTGGGAATGCACAGGCCCGACACATCCTGAACTCAGGCCCAGCTTTGTTAAAGCCATGACAGTATTCTGTAGCCAATTTAGCCTTTTTTCAGTGACTCTGGAGTCAGCTCAGCCATCACCCACTCTGGGCTTTTCACTTCTGACTGGGTTGTCACCCTGTCCCTCTGCCACCCTCAGCAAGCTGGTGCCCATCTTCAGCTCTGGAATTCCATCCTCTCCTGAAGGATGTTACAGGAGGAACTCTATTTTCTTCCAGTGAGCTGCCTTGGTTTTGTCTAAGGGAGAGAGAAATAACACAGGGAAAGTAAAACCTTTGGTTTCCCCAGCTGCGGATTTCAGCTCAGGTGAATTCCACCCCTGGAATTTCTCCCTGCATTCCCTTCATCTCTTCCCCCTGTCCTTTCAATCTCTCCATGTCTTCCTGTGCCGTGAGCTGCTACACTGCACAAACACTGCAGCACTGGGAATGAGATGATCTCTCTGGGCAGGAGATGTTTTGGTTTGTGGGATGTTTTTTCCCCCCTTGGTGTTACATTGAAAAGCACTTTGAGATGGAAGGAACTGGAGCAATGCCTTGTCTGAAGTTGTCTTGCATTTCAAACGAAGCAGAGAGAACAATTTGTGAAGGAAAATGAAGTCACTCTGTTACTGGCGGGATGGTTGCACCCTGCTCTTTCATAAAGGAAAATAAACATTTGCTGTTAACCTCTACAAGCCTGGTTGGAGTTGGAGGGTTGGGGTTCAAGAGAAAATCTTGCAGGGTGGAGTTTGGGATGCTTTTATTCATCAGAGCAGGTACCTGTTCTTCCTGAGGGAAGCTGAGGCTTCTCCCATTGTGTCTCCTTTGATTTGCTGGCTGGAAGCACTGCTCGAGTGCTGGGTAATTCAAGGATCTTCCTTCCTCTTTCCTGAGCAGTCTCCCCCTTCTCCTCTCAGCAGGCAGAGGTTTTGGGTC
The DNA here is from genome assembly GCF_000738735.6 of Corvus cornix cornix. Lineage (NCBI taxonomy): Eukaryota > Metazoa > Chordata > Aves > Passeriformes > Corvidae > Corvus > Corvus cornix. The sequence continues at coordinate 58,413,133 of NC_046335.1, read as the reverse complement.
GCTTGGTTTCACTAAAACCACTTGTTCTTCCTGCTCAGCTCTGGACATTAACGTGGAAAATCTCCTCCTCCTGTCTTGGAGATGGCAGTGGGCAGAGCTGTCTCCAGAAAGGGATTTAATTTCATTTTCAATTAAAAAGCCACACAAGAATCTGGTTGTGCAGCACTGTCAGGCAGCCACGAGAGGGCACAGGCAGCCCAGGCAGGGACTGTCCTCCCTCCCTGCCTCCCTGGGAGAATGGAGCATCTCCAGGTCCCACCTGCTCCTGACCTTCTCCTGCAGCTTCCCCGCGCTGCTGGCAGTGGGAATTGGGCATCTGGAGAGTGGAAAGGAAAGGAAGGATTTGGATTTCTGTAAGGGATGGTTGGGTGAGAGACTGTTCTGCTGTGTCTGGGTCTGCTGGTGTATAATGGCAGCAGGGATTGCTGCCAGAAACTTCCCTGTGACACTGGCTCCCTGAACTTCTAAGGTGTGAGAAGACATCATGTCCCCTATTCCCAGCCTTTTCCACCAGAGCTTTCCTGCTGTTTTTCCCCTCAGAAATAAACCAGAGTTTGAGCAGAGTCTCTGGGTCCTCTTGTACCTCCTACAATCTTCCTCGCACCTATTTGCCCCCACCAAGGGCCTGCCAACCTGTCCTGGGCTAAAATAAAGAGCTTCAAAGGGATAGGAGTTCAAAAATCTGCTTTTGTAGATGTGTTTGACTTGCTTGATTTTGTTTTCAGCCCTCTTAAGTCCTTTTCCCCTGCTGTAAAGTGTGAGTCTGGGAGAGGAAAGGGATATTTGGATGATGGTGGAGGTTAGTGTTGTGCACAACAAGGTGCTTTTAAGCATTTGGATATTAATATTTGAGAAACTGGGATTTAGACCAGAGAGATTTGGTTGCTCCTGGAAGTTCCCTGTGTCTGCTGGCCGTGTCCTTTCCCTGCCTGTGGAATTAGTCCAAGTTTGGGCTAATTCAGGGCTGTAAATCAGGCTGTCTTTGCACCGCTGGTCAGGCTGTCCCCACATGCCCCACAGAGATGGATGGTTCCTGTTCCCAGGAACCAACAAATGAAAGATTTTATTTTTTTTTATTGTATTATTTACTCCAGGTGCAGTGAAGGAAAAGAGAGAAGAGAAGCAGCTGGCCTCGGAAAAGTCAGGAGTTTCCAAGCTTTCCCAACCCTTCCGTAGGATGAATCCATCCAAAGCAGTGAGGAGCAGTGCAGAACAGGGAGCACTGGGTCAGCCATGGGGAAATTCCAGTCGTTTCGGACACTGAGGGAAGCGTGGCCGTGCCAGGAAAAAGTCAGATGTCCTGGCACCGTTCTCAGTGTGCACATGGCACCCAGGGCTGGGGCCGGCCAGCTCTGCCAAGGCAACACGTTCCTGATAGGAGCAAATCCCTGTGGTGCCACCGGTGCTGGGAGCCAAGAGGTCGGATTTGCTGTTTATCATGTCAATATTCCCATGTTTGTGTGAGGCTCACTGGGCTGAGCTGGAAGGTTGACTTTAGCCAGGCTGAGAAGGCAGCTGGACTTTGTGCTGGTGTAACTTCCAGAGAATGTTTCACCTCCTTCGGGGGTGGATTAGGAGGGATAGGGAAGATAGAGAAAGTGAGACTCGGCCAAGCTGTGGGCTGGATGTGAGGGGAAGGTGGGAAAATGGCTTTGGAGTGGCCTTAAGATGAAGGGAGGTAGATTTGGATGAGATACTGGGAAGAAATCCTTCCCTGTGGGGGCGGTGAGGCACTGGCACAGGGTGCCCAGAGAAGCTGTGGATCCCTGGAAGTGTCCAAGGCCAGGCTGGATGGGGCTTGGAGCAACCTGGGACAGTGGAAGGTGTCCCTGCCCATGGCAGGGGGTGGAATGGGATGAGCTTTAAGGTCCCTTCCAGCCCAAACCATTGTGGGATTCTGTGACAAATCTGAGCTTCCAGTGGTGTCCTGGCTCAGGAGAGGAGATAGGACTGGCTGGAATGATGGAGCAGAGGGACAGCAGGGAAAGTTTGGGAAGGAAAAAGTACTCTTTAGCTTTTGTTTGGCTTAGTCTTGAAATGATTCCCCTGGTAGGCGAAGAAGACATCAGCTGCACGGGAAAAGCTGAGTCACTGGTACAGATCTGGTTACTTACAAGTGACTCCAGTGAAGCAAAAGCCATTTGGTGCAGGAGTAGAAGTCCCAAAACAGCTCCCCATGGGACAGTCCCAGAGAGGGGAGCTGGGAGAAGGAAGCTGAAGCTGGAGGTGTTCCCCAGGCAGCTTTGCAGTGCAAACCCCAGCAGTCAGTCCTGTGCTGCTCACAGAGCTTCCAGGGCCATCTGTGCGGGCACACAAAACATCCTGAGCTTTTAACTCTGCTGATGCTTCCAGTTTCTGCTCCCTCTTTGGTTCTGGGGCTGCAGGCTTCCCTCTGGCAGATGGGATTGGCTCAAGGACAGCTCCCTGCCCTTAATTCCCCTGGCTCACTGTGCTAATTCTGCTCTGTTAATCACCTTAGAGTCAAGTTAAGGTGCTTCACACCAATGGACACACATGTGAGTCACAGCTCAGTGACACCTTTGCTCTTTCTGCATCAGGACCTGGACAGAGGTGACTCGTCCCTTGCCATTGGTGACCTTTCCCTTTGTCAGGCCACCACTGCCAGCTGGCAAAACCAGGAGGAAGGAGGGAAGCGCTAATTCAACTTTCCATCAAACTGAAGGCAGTGATAAATAATGTCTTGATGTCTCAGAGGAACTGGAGCACTGCCTGATGGTCCCAAGGTGCTTTTGGGTAAGGGAAGTTTTGCAACCACCCCAAAATCTTGACAGCTCTGGCAGACATTAGTCCTTAACAGGATAGGGAACCTGGGTTCCAAATCTTACTCATTTCACACTGGAATTATGTGTGTGTGGAGAAGCCCTTGTGGGCTGTGTTTGAGTGGTGCCTGATCCATCTGGGTTTGGAAAACCCAAAAAACCCACTTTGCTGTTGTCAGCAAGGGTGTCACTACTTTTTCTTCTTGGTGCTGTTTTTAAAAGTCTGGCTTTACACATTCAAGATACACAAATGACTTAAACCCTCTCTCCTACTGCAGCACATGGCACTCATCCCTGTCCCAGCACCACCACACCCAGGAGAGTCTCTTTATTAAGTATCTCAGTAGAGACTTTAAGAACTGTCCCTCTCTGTTTAAAGGTTACCAAGACACTGAAGAAAGGAAATGGCTTTTTAATCTCTGTCCTCTGTTTTGTGTGTGATTCTTTTGTGCATCAAGGGGCAGAGCAGGCTCAACATCTCTTTGCTTTTCGTTCTTTATTTTATTTTATGCAGACAGAAATGTTCCCAGGGAATGGTTTGGGTTGGAAGGGATCTCTAAAGATCATCCTGACTTGCCCAGGTGCTCCTCCTGTACCATTCAAGCCCAGACATTCTGTTACTGTGGAGCTGTTGATTTTCTGCAGGGACATGGAAGGAGTCATGGTGCTGGAATGCTGCAGCTTCACCATTCCTTGCCCTTTAGTGCTGTTGGATTCCATTTCACTCGCATACCTTCACCAAATCAGGTGTTTAATTTGAGCACTTGGTGAGCTCCAGCACGATGGGGAGACAAGAATGAGCAAGGCACGGAACTGGAATTGGCAGCAGCGCTTTGATTTCCACTCATGCTTTATTTCCCCCTCCCCAGGGTGATGGTGAAGCACGGGCTGTGCTGCTCCGCTCCATTTGGGGTTGTGAGCGTGGCCTGAAGGTGTGTGGACTTGCAAAGGGTGATAATTTCAACTCTGAGTGATTTACCTGGAGATCCTGGGCCAGGAACTGGCTCCAGCTGAGCAACCAACAGCATCTTCAGCTCAGAACCCAAATTTCCAGGTTTTGTCAGGCATCTGTAAGCAAAAAGGGAACAAAACACACAGGGAAAGTGCAGTATGGCTCCTGTATCTTATTAAGCAGCAGCTGTTTTTTTTATGAAGGCCAGGCTAATTGAGGCCAATTAAATTAATCAGGCAAGTGAACCAGCCACACCCATTCCAAGGAGGATGGGTGCAATCACAGGCAATTAGTGTGATTAATATTCTCACTGTCATCCCCACAGCCAGCACCTGGCCAAGAAGTTGGGGAGTTACCTAACTGTGCTCAGGAGGATGCTGCGGGCAAAGGTGGTGCTTCCAGGTGATGATCCTTCTCCTTGGCCTTTTCCCACTCCTTTCTCGAATTCCCACTGAGCCTCTCTTGACCTGAGCAGCCTGGACTTGGCCTTCAAACCTCAGTGGCTGGCAGAAGGTGGAAAAGCTCTGACACAGGATGTTTTAGAAAACATCATCATTCACCCCACTGGAACTTACATTTGCACCCTCCAGCCTCTCTAGGGGATAGACAACACCTTTATTTTCATTTTTTATTATTATTCATTTATGTAATTTGTATTTATTTTATTCTATTTTATGTTCTGCTGTGGGGGAATGATTCACCTTCTGGCTCACTCTGGAATTCTGGATTATTCCCTTCATACTCTTTACAACACTGTTTCCAAATGGATGTTGAGTGTGTGGCTGGAAATGTGAATGGAATATTCACCTTACAGCAGCTCCAACAATGCCCTGTTCTGTAGAATCCCCAGGGCAGAGGGATGGTGTAGGGAGGGCTCAGTATGGAAGTGTTTCTATGTGCTATTTGAGGAATTCAGACTAATTTTTCAATAAAATATATATGATAACATGATATAACCCAGCACAAATAGTGGATAAAAACTGAGGTTTTTTCCAGAGGCTAAACTTGATGTTGACTTTTTACTTTTTAAACAGAGTTTAAAAAACCTGTTGCAAGAAGGGAGCTCACAAATGTGGCTGCCCCATCCCTGTAAAGTGTTCGAGGCCAGCTTGGAGGGGGTAAAAACTGCACATCTGAACACCACGAACCTGTTTTTCCCCACACTGATGCCACACACAAATTATGTTGTGAAGCAGTTTCCTGAGACCTCTAGAACTGGGCCCCTGCAGAGTAAGTAAACCATGATGATTTTTTTTAAAGCAATGCTGTTTATGGATGAAGATAGTGATTTGTAGTGGTTAATTTTTGTGTAAGAGCCCCCTGTGTTTGTGTTAGGGGAGCCTGTTTATTCTGGGATGAAATGAAAGCCCCCAAAATGGGGTCATTCTCTGCTTTGGGTTCTGTGACACCTCGTGGCACCTGCTGTCTGGGCAGGATGAGTTTGCCTATGGAGCAATTCCTGTGGACTCTGGCAAGCTGCAGTGTTGGTTTTAGGGGACAGATAAGGGTAATCTGGCCATTGCTTTGTCTCCTGACCCGGGACAGCCTGTGAGCTTCCTTTGTCTGCCCCTCCACCTGATGAGACGGGTTTCAATGGGTTCATTTGGCAGAACCAGCTCTGTTAAAGCCTCTGGGCTGACCTCGAGACAGTTTTGACCTAAAACCCACTGCTGATGTCAACTCCAAACCCACCAAAGCATCGGATGGAGCTGTGGGTTGGGAAAGCTGCTGCAAGGTGCTCAGCACACCCTGGGATGAGCCACAAATGGGCATCTGGAAAACTGTAAAATGCTTCTATGAAGTTTTCACAACAATTTTGTTCTCAGCTGCCTCCCCAGACAGTCTGGAGGCTGAGTTTGAGCAGCCAGGCAAATCTTTGGCAGGAAAATCTCCTTTCCTTTGGTGCTTGTTCCCAGGATAAGGGGAAGCAGCTCCATTGATCATCCTGAGCTTGTGAAGGCTGATAAAGAAACCCATTTGTGCTATTAAAGTCACTGGTATCAAAGTAATTCCACTAATTTCACCACATGAAGTGGAAAAAGGACTTTCCACACTTACTGGCTAACAGCTCCTCCATAAAAAACCCCAGGAAAACCAAGGGAAGCCATAATCAGCAAGTCTGATCCCGGATCCTTTTTTAGTCTCCTTCCACAGTGTTCTTGGCTTGGGATCTGATGTTGAACTGCTAAAAACAGCAGTTAGGAGGCTAAATGTGAAATTGGAGCTTGACTCGCCCTTTATATCAAATCCTACCCTGACCCTTTACAATTCTGCATTTGAACATGTTTTTGATCTCGGAGCAAAACCCGGATGGTGAAATTCCCACCCTAGAAATGTCCCAACTTGCTTAGTTGGCATCTCCGTGCCACCTGCTCATGGGTTTGTGTGGCAGAAGGCACTCCAAGAGGGAACAAAGTTCCTGAGCACCAGTGACTCTGGAAAAAACCCCACATAAAGCATTTATATGGTCAACAAATAGTTATGATTTTATTGAGTGGTAGAATACACAAGAAAAAAAAAAAAGGGTTCTTTTCGAGTTACTGGAATATTCATTTCCTTTTATAAAGAATGAAACAAAGCAGGAGCTGTCCTATAAGGAATGTGGGTTTGCTGCTTTAACATCGGGAATGTTAGGGCTTTGTTAGGAAGGCTTTCTTAGGAAAGCATCTACAAAGGAAAAGGATGTCTTTGCCCTAATAAAGACTTCAAATCCAGCCAGGGAGCTCAGCCCCTGCAGCAGGGAATGATGGTGCCTGGAGATGGGTCCTGACAAGCCTCCCAAGCCCTATCTCAGTGAGCAGTTGGGATTTGGGCTTCTCAGATCCATGCTTGGAGGGAAATCTCCAAGGAAAGTCCCCTGATTCCCACTGTGCCTCTCCCTGGAAACTGGGGGCAGTGAGTCCCTGCTCCCAGAGCTGCCGGAGCAGGGGCTCAGTGTGAGATCCAGCTCATTCCGAGGCACCTGTGGATGTCACCAGTCCCTGCCACCCCCTCTGAGCCCCAGCTCTGCCCTGTCCTGCCCTGTGTCTCCAGCACAGTCCTCCAGGCAGATTCCAGCCATGCTGGGAGATCACAATTCCAAATTTCTTCTCCTTCACCCCTCAGTATTTTTTCTCCCCCTCTCATGCATCCCTCCCCAACCCCCAACCTTCCCAAACTTCTCCCATTTCTCCTTCTCCTCCCAAAACACCCCCAGAGGCTTCCCTTTGCTGCAGTTTGTGCTTTTCTCTGCCATCCTCGACCATCCTGGTCCTCCAGCTCCTATTCCACTCCCACACAGTGAGTGAGGAGAACAAATCCAGTCCTTCCCTGGCTGTTGTTTGATTCTCTGCCCTGAAACCAGCTCTGTTTCCAGCTCCCCATCGCCATGTGGTGTAGCTGGGTTCAATAAACCCTGGCAGGCTCCCAGCATCTCTTACTGGTTATGTTTTTTCTTTTTTTTCATGTTTGTGTCTCATTACAATGCAAATGAGTGACCTTTATCGAGAGAGAAAGTGGACAAGATTTCACCTCATTATTTTCAGAGAAGCTGGTTAGTTAAGAGTTCTCAGAAAGCTGGGCAAAGCTGTGCTGAAAATTCTGTGTTTCAGTCATTTTGATGGCAAACTTTAACCTGCTCGTGCCTCACTCATTGCTGCCTTGTTGGAGACAAAGCCAAGGAAGCTCGTGGGAAGTTTATATCTGTCCACATTTCCAGCTTTACTGAAACTTCTGGAATATCTCCAGATAAACCTAATTCTACTTGGAGAACAATGATAACAAAGCAGGTTGATCCAGACTTCCAGGGCTCTTTGTCAGGGATCTGTTTGACCTGCTCTTGTTAAAGGGTGGAGAGCTTAAAGAATCCTGGGATGGTTTGGGTTGGAAGGGACAATAAAGATCATCCAATTCCACCTTCCTGCCATGGACAGGGACACCTTCCCTAGATCAGGTTGCTTGAAATCTCATCCAGCCTGGCCTGGAACACCTCCAGGGATGGGGTATCAACAAAGAATCAAGGCACGTAGGAAACAGCTCAAATTCCAAGACAGAAAGCTGGGATTTTTTGGAGGGAGAGGAAGAAAATGTATGAGCCAGAGACGGTTTGCCTGAAAAAATAATGAGTTTTGGTGGGGAAAAAAATGCCCATTTACCTAAGAGCTGATCTTTCCCAAGATGAACCCAAACAGTTTCCTAAGAAGAAAAGTGAGAACAGGAGGACAGGGCTAAGGAGGAACATATTTGCTCTGGAAATAAGACAAAAAAACCAAGGGCTGTCAGAAGAATAAGCTGGAGATTTAAAAGCTTGCAGTGCTGATGCAAGCTCCAGTTGCTGGAGCTCAGTGAGGTACATTCAAGGAGTCAGAAAGGGATGCACAAATTAAGGCAGTCCTGATGAGGTTAGCCAAATCCCAGGCTAGCTCCTTACTACCTGCCACGGAAATCACAGCATCCAGAAGGATGTTATTTGTGTAGCTTTTCACCCTAAACATTCCTGGTGGTACTTGGGTGGGCAAAACCCCCAGCACAAGCCCTTTACAAACCCTCAGTATCACTGGCTTGCTGAAGTTGCAAGATGCTGAATTCCCCATCTGTAAGCAAAGATAAAATCTCATTTTATTCTCCAAAGAAGCCGGGGAGGGAATACATTTATTTTTTTTAATGCTGGCCACAGTCCCGGAGTCACCTCTGTTCATGATGAAGCACCTTGCTGATTCTATGGGATGCTGTTAGGATTCAGGGATTTGACAGAGAAGATCCAGTTTCAGAGGTGAGGGAAGTAATGAGGCGTGTGAAGTAACCAGCATCTCCCTCCTGGTGTTTCTAGGGAGCACCGAGGTGGATGCTGGAGCTGGAGGCTGCTTTTGGAACCACGGCCCTTTGTCCTAAATCAAACATCTCTTCTGCTGTGTTGCAGCTGAACCTGGACCCCTGGATTTATTTGGGGTCAGGTTGCCTGTTCCAGAAGCACCTGGAAGCTGTTCAGCCATATCTCCCGGTAAGCCATTAGTGGGTTTTGGTAATTAGGTGCTGGGCAGAAAATTGAGTTTTAAACAACTTGTACGAGGGTTCTCCAAAGGTGTCACATCAGCAGCAGAGCCTGGGCAGTCCTGATTCCAGACTGTTTGGGCAGCTCCTCCTTCTGCAGGGAGAACTCCTTTCCTCCTGCGATTGTTCCCAAGGGAAGGGTGAACGGTGCCATGGCTCCTGGCCTCGGGCAGGTGGGGAGAGGCTCGGTGCCTGCCAGGCGTGTGCAGACAGGCAGAACCCTGGGCTTCTGCCGGGCAGGGTGGTGAAAAGGCCATTTGTGGTTCTCCCGCAGCACTGAGGAGCAATTAGCGCGTTTTGCTTGTGTGATTGTTTTGGTCTTTTGGGTGGTTTGCTGACCAATCGCCCGTGCCAGACCTGCTGCTCATTAAAAAGAAAACAGACCCTCTTCTAAAGGAGACATTTTGCTGTTTAAACCCAGAAATCTTCTACAGACCCCTGGGAATAGGGGCTGATCCTACAAACACGGCTATGTTAGCCCTGCCGTGGTTAGGGGTTAGCTGTGCAGGGCCAGAGTCACAGCTTGGACTAAAGGGATGCTATGGTTAGAGAAGGGAAGGAGGCAGGGAAAGGAGGGAGCTGGGTTCTGGACAGGGCTGGAAGCACAGCCCAGCAGCTGCCAGTCCCGTGGGATGTGATTCCTCTTTCACACAAACATGGGAAAGAGGCATGAGTTGGCTGTGGTGTCCTTGGATTGCAAACACTCACTGAGGCCTCAAAAAACCCTTAGGTGCGAATCGGGGTTTGTGTGGTTTAGGCAGAACGAGGACGAATCTTGTGAAAAGAAGGTCAAAGTCAGATATTAATATCCCTTTTTTAAACATTCCTCATCATCCTCACCCAACCTTCCGTTCCCTGCGATGCTGGCCTCGCTTTCCACCCTCTGGAGCACATTTTAAATCTGCCTGGATTAAACAGGTTGCCTGGGCCTGCGCCAGAAGCAGCTGACAAGAGAGGAAACTCTTTTTCTCTCCCCTCCAACCATGGATTTAGACTGAGATCTGAGAGTAAAAGACACAAGTGTGATCCCCCCTCCCCATGCCCCCCCATCCCTCCCGGTCACTCACACCTCCCCAGAAAGATTCATGATCACTTATGGAGATAAGCATCCAGCCAGAGATCTCCAGATTTCTTTAGGGACCTATGGGAAGAAAAGGAGGAGAAGTTTGGGAATCTTGCTGCTGTCGTGTTTTTTCCTGCAATGGAGCCTATTGCTGAATTTTAATATCAATCATAGGCTCACACTCACAGAACCCACCCTCTGGCAGTGTGAAGCCATTCCCCTTTGTCCTGTCACTCCAGGCCCTTGTCCAAAGTCCCTCACCAGCTCCTTTGGAGCCCTTTTAGGCACTGGAAGGGGCTGCAAGTCCTCTTGGGAGCCTCCAGGCTTCACCCCACTGTGCCTTGGTGCTGCATGGCCCTGTCCTAACTGGATTTGAGGACAAAAGCAGGTTTGGAACCAGTTTTCAGCTCTCCCACCCTTTGTGGCCACCCCTCTTCAATCTGCCTGTGCTCAGAGTGGTTTGTGCAGGAGGTGCCTGGACTGCAGAGCTTTCTCATGTTCCCTGCCATGAATTATTCCCCTCGGAGTAACTGAGACAGCAACATTAACACCGAGGCTGCTGGCAAGGGCCGTTAGACTCGTCTCCAGCTCTGCCTGCAGGGAATTGCCTGTTGCTGCTGGCAGGGCTCTCAGGGGACACAGCAGAGGCTGTAACCTGACCTTTCCTTTTGATTCGTCTCACTTTGCAGCAGGAGCCACCAGCTGTCAGAACAGGGTGGTATAAAAATCAGAATCATTAAGGTTGGAAAAGGCCTCTAAGATCCACCCCAGCACTGCTGAGCCACCATATCCCCAGATGCTGTGATCAGGTTTGTACCCATCTGAAGGTTAAGTGTTTGGTACTTTGACAGCAAGCAACAGCACAAATTTCTGAAGGGTCTGTTGAGTCCTGGATCCTCTGTGCTAGAAAATATTGGGTGTCCCTGGAAAAATGAGCTGCAGGGGGGATCAGGAGGGCCTTACCCAACGATGTCTACAAATGCTTTCCCAAGGGGCTTCTCCTCATACGGGACTCCGTACTTGGCACATAATGACTTCACCAAAGGCTTCACCTTCCAGAAGTTATGCCGTGGCATTGTTGGAAACAGGCTGGAGAGGAGAGAGAGAAAACAAAGCTGAGAAAGCTCACGAGACAAGCACCAAGGGATGGGCATCTCTGTTTGCATCCTCAGGGGCTTGGTGTTGGTGCCTCCTCAAGCTGTACAGACAAAGGAAGAGAGGCACAGAGACATCCCTGCTTTACGCTCCTCTGTCTCAAGGAGGAGGTGAAAACTGATTTTCCTGCCATGCCTCAAAGCAAAGCCATGCTCAGGACACGCTGAAAGCCAGTTCGTGCAAGAAGGGACACGAGTGTGCAATGAGAGGGCAGCAGGAGTGAGGGAACAGCCTCAGAGATGGCCGCCCATTTCCTCTGGGAATAATTGTTTCTTGCTGAACTGAATTCCCAGTGACCTGCTTTTCCACCTCTGGAAGCAGGTAAAGAAGGATCTTGGGGGACCTTTCCCTATGTTTTTCATGGAGATTTCCTAAGCTGGCTCCCAAACCATGCAGCCTCACCCTAAAAACCTTTTCTTCTATGTTTGCTGTTGCCATGGGCAACAGACTGTCCATATGGCCCTGGTTTCCATATTTTTTCTGGAATCTGGTACCCAGCATCCTACACAGTCCCACACTCTATAAAACACTGGAATGCTTTAGGGGAGGGGAGTTTTCTGAGGTGGATGCTTGGCATATGAGCCCACAGCCTTTGTAATGGTAGATGCATAATGACGACTCCTAATTAAACCCTAAATTAAGGCTGTGAGAGTGAAAGCTTTGCAGCAAGAGAGAAAAATGTCGTGGCTGTAATAGAAGCAGACTACCATGGAATGGTTTGGGTGAGAAGGGATCTTAAAGCTCATTCAGTTCCCACCCCACCACGGGCAGGAACACCTTCCACTATCCCAGGTTGCTCCAAGCCCCATCCAACGTGGCCTGGAGCACTTCCAGGGATGGGGCAGCCACAACTTTCACTGCTGTGTAGTCTGGAACTCTTTTTCCTTGGCATATGATCCTGCCCCACCTCCTAATTCCGTCCCCGGGGCTGTGACAAGCTGGCAGTGCCCTCACAATGCCGGCTCCGTACTCACTGGTGCTCGATCTGGAAGTTCAGGTGCCCGGTGAACCAGTCATTGAAAAAGGACTGCTCAATGTTGCAGGTCGCTGCCATCTGCCAGGAGAGAGAAAACTGTGAGGATTTGGCTCGTCCCAAAATCAGGGTGAAATTGCTCTTCCTGAGCTCTGGGAGTGCAGAGCCTGCCGTGCTGGGCCTGCTGGGTGCAGCAAGGGGAGCTTTAATCCTCCCTCAGGGCCTCAGGTAATCAAACTTGCACTGGTGGTGAAGTGATGTAGCCCAAGCCCAGATTCCTAAATCTCAGCCTCTCCCATTGGAGATCAGAGGGTTGGCAGCAGTACCAAGGTGGAAAATGGGAGGAAAATGCATGGACACAAAGCTTCCCCATCCCCATGTAGTTATTGCCCAGTTTGCCTTAAGTGTGATATTCTGACAATATTTCTTAGGTATTCTTGCTATTAGTTTTCATAAAATTAGATGTTTTTTCTTAAAATTCTTAAAATGCAACCAAATTTTTTATTGGGTTCCTCCCTCAGACATCTTATTTGGATTTGCAGGGAGACAGAACTGCCAAAATATCAGGAGTATGGTTCTAGAATAAAGAAAAGGAAAGGGAGCACACAGTCACTCATCTTCCAGAACAAAAGGACAAAGGCAGCTTCCAAAATGAAGAGTCACCACTTTTTCCTCAGCTGTCTTCCTGTGGAATCTACAGGCCTGGCCAAAACACCCACGAATATTTTTCTGGATTTGCAGTCACATCCAGCATCAGTCACCAGTCATTCCCTCTCTCAACTTGCCTCCAGGAGCAGGTAACCTTTTTAATTGTCAAAGTAATTGCAGAACTTTGGAACTCCATGTCTTTGCCCAGCATTGCTGGCTCTGGGAAGAACATCTTTATAGGAGAAGTCATGGACAAGACACTCTATCCTAATAAGGGGTGGTGGTAACCCTCACACTCTCTGAGTAAATCCCATTTTGGGGTGAGTCAGGGGTGTTTTTTTCTCCCCTCCCAGTTACCTGGGAGCTCAGCCAGTCTCTGTGCTTCTCGGAATCAATTTCCATTGGAATGTGATTCATCTGGGTGACCCACACGAACCAGTGGCTCTCCAGAAACCTGCAAAGCCAGGAAAAATTGTGACAATTTCTGCCAGATGTGGGGACATCAGGTGGGGTTTGCAGGGAGCAGAAGAGACTTGGATGGATGTTGACAAGGAATTGCCTGGAATCATCCTCATTCCAGGCTTGTTTTCTGAAAGAGCAGATGATCTGATTTTGCAATTTTGCTTTTTTTCTTGCACTTTCAGTTTCATCAAAAATTTTGGGAATAATGGGCTGGTTGTGCTAAGTTTTCCAGCTTGATTTCAGACTTGGAGCTTGCACAGGATTACCTCCACAGTCAGCTGGGAAGAGGGTGGGATGAGACACTCTGGGAGGGTCCAGCCATGACCAAAGTGGGATCAGCAGTGTGTGGGAACAGGGAATGAGGAAAGGGAGGAGAATCCTGGCTGGACCATGGTGGGGCAGGGGGAGATGCAGGTAGGAGAAGATGTTGAGTGCCAGAGGAACTAGAATTGGGAGGGAAGCCAGAATTCCTGAGAGGGAAGTGAAGCAGTGGGACACAGCAGAGCTGAGGCCAGGCTCAAACAGCACTGGAGGGATGGCAGAGCAGCAGGGATGCCCTTGAGCCCCTACCTGACAAACGTGAGGAGACCCAGGGATCCCAGGATGCCATAGAACGGGATGTAGGTGAGGAAGTAGCGCAGGTAGTAGCTGATGGCCCAGGCCAGGTCCTGGGGGGAGAGAGAAAACACCAGGCATCACTTCGCCCATCTTGGGTAACGTGTCCTTGCTGGGGATGTTGGGAACAGTGGGTAATTCCTGCTGGGCCCCTGGCCTCCCTCTCTGCTCCAGTTTCCTGCCAGACCCCATAAGGATGGAGGGAATGTTTCACTCACCGCCCAGAACCTGCGCCTGATCATGGTCGAGATGATTTGGATTTGGAAATACACAGGGATGAGCAGAGGCGGGAAGACTGCAAGGCAAAGGGAAATGGTTTGGCCATCAGAGGGGTGGGAAGGTGTGTGGCATGAGGGACTGCTTCCATGGAACTGGGAACATGCAGTTTTTCCATGGAGCCTCTCACATGGAGGTCATTCCCAGCCTCAGCTCTTTTACATTCCCTTGCTCTACAGGGCAATGTTCCAGGTGTTTGGACATCCCTGAGCTGATTTTGGGAGCTGCACAGGGTCCTGAGGAAGGGTGGGATGAGCTGGGATTTGAGGAGTTGCTCTGCTCACACAGTGAGGGCTGGAAAGGACAAGTGGCATTCCAGGAAAAGGGAAGAGAGGAGGGTGGATACTCACTGAGGAAGAAGTACTCGTGCTGGTGATTGTAAGGCAGGTACTTCAGCTTCTTCTTGCCGTACTGCAGGACACAAGGACACAGCTCAGCCTGGGATCGGGATGTTCCCAGGTAAAAGCAGATTCTCTGCAATAATTCCTAATTTATTGACCAGGGAGTTTTGACTGAATTCCCACCAGCGATTTGGTGTGATTAAATATCCTGACTTTGTCCTTGTGTTAGGTGTAAACTCAATTTTTACAGATAATCTCTATTTATTTGATGGGATTTTGATGCACTTCGCCTGCTGCCATCCCTGTGTCTGTGATAAGAACTGCCAGCACCTCCATCTTTACTAATATCAATGTGACAGGGATGAAGTCTGATTTTTTGGAAGGGAAGGCTTGTAGCACCGACAAATCAGGCACATTATTCCCTCTGGGCTGAGCTCTGCAAGGCTGTGCACTTGGCATCATCTGGAAAAGGATTCTGTACCAGTGTGAGAATATTAGGATAGACTGATCCAGGCCTAATATTAGATATTTTGAGGAGGAAGTCCAGTTTTCCTTGTTACCACAAATGTTTAGGTTTTCCTTCAAGTCTGCTTTCTCAATAATACAAAATCTGGCTGAGAAACCATTTTTAATGTTGTATTCCCCTGTGTTGTCTTTGCTGCTTGTCCATTTTCTTGGGGTTTTGCTTTTAAAACTAGAAACCCTTGTTCCATTGTGAAAACCACCACAATTTAAGTGCTTTGCATAGGTTTTTATAAACAGGCAGTAAATATTTTGGCTCTGGAGGGGCAGATTGAATTAAAATTAAAATCACTTGATGCTGGAAGACATTTGCTATGGAAATGGAAGGTTAGTTTTGAAATGCTCCTGCTGGAATACTGAGGAACACCATATTTCCCCCTCATGCTGGCACTTCAAGCCAGCAGAATGAAGTGGCCTTGAGTGGCTTTCTGCTTTCTCTCCAAGCCCATCTGCATTATTTTTCCCGAGTTAGCCCAGGACACTGTCTCCTGTGGTCAGCACAGGAAATGGATTGGGAATTAATAGTCAGTGCTGCTCCTCAGCGCAAGGGTTGGCTCCAAACTCCTGTCAGACAACGTAGCCGGACGAAATCCCTGGATTAAGCATTTCCTTTCTAGCATTCCTGGAAGTCCTGCCTGTGTAAGTCATGTCTAACAATGGGAGCCAACTCCTGGATTTGCACAACCACTCTCTGAGGGCCCTCTCAGACAGTAGGTTTCCACGTTTTCCCCACTTTTCCTTACCTCAACAGGCTGTGTGTCCCCAAGGACAAAAATGTGCAGCATGTTCACATCTGGGTCCTTCTTGAAGATGTTGGGCTTGGCGTGGTGCTGGAAGTGGCGGTGGTTCCACCAGTTTGCAGAGGCACCCTGGGCAAGGAGAACAAGGAGTTTTCATCCATGGGGAGCTGCTCCCAAGGTGGGATTACCCCATCATTTATGAGAACTAAAGTGGTGAGACTCAGGTTGTGGCCAAAGTGGGATTTGCTTTGGAAAGAGCAGCAGGCAGGGCGTGCTGGAGTTGTTGGTTGCTATGAGACTGCTGGTTCCAGAGGGATCCCCAAGGATCATCCATATTGAAAGAACATGGAATAAATACACTCTGAGTGAGTTACAGGTCACTGTGTCTTCCCAGAAAATGCTGGAATGGTTTGGGTTGGAAGGGACTTTAAAGCTCATCCAGTCGCAGCTCCCTGCCATGGGCAGGGACACCTTCCACTAGCCCAGGCTGCTCCATGGACAATGGTCACCAACTTTTTTTGTGCCTCTGCTCACTTTGGGAAGGCTGAGAGCCTCCCTTTCCTACTGGGCCACAGCCAAAGGGATGGATTCCCAGAATTCCCTGGCTCCATAATTCCCTTTACCTTCAGGTGTCCAATGACAAACTTGTGGAAGATGTGGTTCCAGGAAGACTTCTTGAAGACAGAGAGGTGTCCAAAATCATGCTGCAGCCAGCCTGCCTGGGCCTGGGATGAGGGGAAATCAGATAGTTAGGAAGCTATTGGGAATCAGAGCTAAGCAGGAAAGAAATGGAGATGGAGGGCATGTTGGGAGTGTGAGGAAGAGCCCTCTTTGTCACCTGGCAAGTTGTAAGGATGCAGGCAAGGATGAGAGTTGTGATCCAGCCGGTCCCAAAGTAGGAAACCATGAGCCAAGCCAAAACTTCCATGGCAATGATGTGGCCCAGGTAAAGGGAGAAGAACAAAGGGCTGGCTTGGAACAGGTTCATGTCCTCCGCTGTCTTCCGCAGGGTCCGGAAATCCTCCACCAGCTGGGACTGCAACGGGACAGGCAAGAGCAGGGTGAGGCTTGGGAGTGAGCCTGGATGAGTTGCGGGATGGATGGATGGATGGAGGAAGGATGAGCTCCGTGCTAAGGACCCTGGCTTCATATTCCAGCTTTTTGCCCTGTATTCCTAGGAATAAGCATCCTGGCTGGTCTGAGCCCACATCCTGACCTTTTGGACCTGGAGCCAGGAGAGTAATCCAAGCTCTGTTGAGTGTCCCATCACCTGATGGCTCTTGTCTGAATGAGCTTCCCAAGCACCAAGAGAAGCTGGAGCAAGAGGGAATTCAGTGCTATTGTGCCTAATTCCAGAGCTCTGATAATGAGCACCCACTATCACCCGTCATCCATTCAATCCGTGGGCCAGCTCCTGTGCAGCCATCCATGAGGAGCATTGCTGGGTCACTGGGGGCCAGCACTGTCCCCTCTATTGTGAGTGACACAGATATCTCACAATCATGGCCAGCCACAAACAACAGGGCAGGATTGAGTTTCCTGGCCAGTTGTGCCACGCTCTGGGCCTGAATAATGGATGAGCAGGGATCCAGAGCTGCCCTGGGGATGGGCAGTGGCTGCTGCTCCTTAGCACGG
The DNA here is from genome assembly GCF_000738735.6 of Corvus cornix cornix. Lineage (NCBI taxonomy): Eukaryota > Metazoa > Chordata > Aves > Passeriformes > Corvidae > Corvus > Corvus cornix. The sequence goes on along the minus strand of NC_046335.1, from coordinate 58,395,943 downwards.
CCACCGAAGCGAGACTTGTGTTTTGGAGCTTGGTCACCAGCAAAGGAGCAGCAGAAGGGACCCTGGAGCTGGGGCACATTTCCCATTCCACATGTCTCAGTTCCCATTTCCCGTCAGGATGGGATCAGTCCAGCCTGGGTGCCTGGAACAGGCTGCCAGAAATTGGCTGTTGGTGGCTCTGTGGGAAAGGCAAGGTTTGTACGGCCAAAAGTGTCACCCCCTTTCCACACACATATGATAGGATGCAAATACTGCTACACGGAGATGTTCAGTCACTGAGAACTCTCCCTCTCTGGAGAACATCCCAAGAGGGAAAAACCAGTGGGAATAGCCACCCTGAACCCCAGCTGAGGAGCAAAAACTCACATTTTTGTCTCGGTCCTGGCTGGGCTCCCCTGGAGCGAGTTCTCCGATAAGCAAGGGCTTGAGAAACTTCTGCACCAAGGTGGGATTGATGTGGAAGGCCTGGAATGCATCCTGGAGTGGAAACAGGAGGAACTGTGTGAGATCCAGAAGTCAGATGTGCGTCCTATTCACTGTGACATTCCCACCCACCTCCAGCAGTTGTGGAACCTGTGGAAGAGGGGGGCCAGGTGACCTCCAGCTCTGTGATCACTGTTTGGGACATTAATTCCACTAAAGCCTGATGAATTTGCTGTCCTGGGAAGGGTGAGACCTGGGATGGCATCCAGCCATATGGTGAAAGGCACCTCAAGAAATTCTTTCTAAGCAACTAAATACTTAAATCCTGTTAATTCCCTTAGAAGGTAGGCAGAGGGGAATTTGTGCAAATCCTTCCTTAGGATAAAAATACCCTTGGAAAGTCTGCTCGTGGAGGCAAGTCAAGAGCGGGGGTGACTGTGGTGACTGAAGCTGGATGTGACTGCAAACACAAAAAATATTCCTGGGTGGTTTGGCCAGGCCTGGAGATCCCAGCGGTAAAACAGCGGAGGAAAAAGTGGTGACTCTTCAGAATAATGCCTTGTTTGTGGAGTCATGTTGATCCTGGCATTCATGAGCTTCTCTGACTCTTCTTTTTCTCTATTCCTTCCCCTTCCACATATTTTTGTCTACCTGTATCCCACAGGTGCCTGATGCTCATGAGATCTTGGCCAGATCCTTTCACATGGCACAGTTGGAATTTTAACCCCAAGGACAGCAGCAGGGCCAGAAAGCTGACCCAGATCAGAAACCCTCACTCTGTCCTTGCCCTTTCCTCACTGCACAGAACTGGAGTCAGCTCTTGGAATTCACCTGGGAGAACTGGAAATATTGGTTCCATAAAGTGCTGAGAGAGTATGGAAAAAAAAAAAATAGTTAAAAACAGGAGTCAGGAGCACCGTGCTCTGGCCTTTCCACCCTTGTCCCGTTGCCTAAGAACTGTAGGGACAAACTAAAATCTCCCTCCTGACTCTAAAGAGAAAGGGTGGATTGAAAAGTGCTCCCTCTGTCCAGCTGACCCTTCTGGGAGCTGCCCTCCATCAAAAGTCTGGGGTTCAAACGAGCCAGGCAACGACCTCGGGCCCAAGGCCCACCAAAATCAATAGAAACTTGAACCCATAAATGTGTCACTGAAATGTTGACTCTGGTTCCTGTTTTCCTCCTCTGGAATGATTTGCAGAAGATGTGAAAGAGGAAGGAAAAGCAGAATGAGGGGGGAAGTGAATAGCTGACTGTGCCTACTGCAAGGCTCTGCAGTTTTGGGTGAAAAAAAAGGGGAAGAAAGGGAAAGCGAGAGAGGGTGACACATAAGAAGCGTTAAAAAATGTCCATTCAATACTATTTTAACTGCTGGGAATAAAAAAGTCTTTGGAGGTCTGATTGGGTGCTCACTGCCTGGAGATCCTGCAAGAGACGGAAGGATTGGATTTTTATTGTGTGTATCTCATGAAGCTCCTATACTAATAGGTCCCAAATATAAGATAGCACCTGGATTTTGGAATTGTCCTCAGTTCTGTACTGCAGGTGATAAAAAGCTTAAGGAAGAAGATAATCTCTGAGAAATGCTGTGTGATGTTGGCACTTGACCTCCCAACTTTGTGATCTACTGACCAAATAAACCGAAGTGTTTTATGGGATGTGGGAATTATTCCAGCTGCTTCTGGTGAAGAAAAAAAAAAAGAAAAAAGCTTTGTATAATGGAGATAGGAGCTGTACCTGAGCACTGGAAGTGCTTAGAGCCGTCAGCACAAGGATTTTCTTTTACATCCCTGAGCACCTCTGGGACAGACACTGGAAAGTGTCCCTGCCTTCGTGTTCTGTGCGTGAGGTGACACCAGAACAGGCTGGCCCAGACTCAGATGTTGTGTTTAAAAAAAATCATAGAACCATGGAATGGTTCGGGTTGGAAGGGGCTGTAAACATCATCTCATTCCACTCCCCTGCCATGGGCAAGGACACCTTCCATCGACCAGGTTACTCCAGACCCCATCCAGCCTGGCTGGGACACTGCCAGGGATCCAGGGGCAGCCACAGCTTCTCCGGGCAACCTGTGCCAGGGCCTCCCCACCCTCACAAGGAAGATTTTCCTCCTAAAATCCAATCTAAAGCCTCACAGGGTCAAGGCCAAGTCTTTCTCCCCTTGAACAAGAAGGTTTTTTTGGCTGTAAATGGTTGTTCACCACAGGGAAGCTGCAAAACTGATGCCAATCCTGATTTGGTGCTCGGAGGGGTGATGTAACAATTTCAGAGCATTTTGAAGGCCATGCCTTCATGGAGTGTGGGATGCAATGTAGGGTGGGGAGGTGGGAGGAGGACCAGCAATCCTGGAAGCACCAACCTGTGTTTCAGCCTGCCTTTCAAGGATTCCAGACAACTGCAGTAGCAGATGCTTTTTGGTTGCTAATGGAGATAAGGGAGTTAAATTCTTGGGGATAGGAGTCAAACTCCTCCTGTTTGAGCAGCTCTGTGTTTAGGCACTTAAAAGCACAAACCTGGCCCATCTTTTTGAGGGAGAAAGCTACTCATTCAGAGGATTTACTGAAAAGGCACGGAAGGGCCAAAATGCAGCTCAGTGCTTAAAGGAAAAGAATGGAAAATAACCACGGGACGCAGGGAAATGGGGGTTGAAGGAAAGGGAAGGTTCTGCCAAATAATTTTGTCGCACATGGAGCTTCCTCCTTGCTGAGGTGTCAGGAGCTGTGGGAGACCAACAGCTTGTTCCTGCTTGGTCTCTGCACGTTTTGGGAAGAGCTCTGAGGCAGCTTGCATTTCACGAACACGCCCTGAGGGGAGAACATGCTCTCTGGATGCACTTCTGAGGAAGGTGGTTTTGAGGGGAACTCCAGACAGCAAACAATTTATTTCTAATTTGTTCCTTTTTCAAGGCAGGGTTGGTTTTTTTTGTTGTTGTTGTTGTTGTTTGGTTTCTTATCTTTTACGGTGCTGAAACCTGAGAGGTGGCTGAACCCAGCGCAGGAACAGCTGGAGCAGCAGCAAATGGTTTGCTGCTTTTCTTTTTCTCTCTCTCTTTTCTGTAGCAACCTGTAACCAAATTCTCCAGAGAATTTTCTCCCGGGGGAAAAAAAAAAAAAAAAAAAGCAAAAAAGCTCCTTGTTTTAAAGCCTCCTCACAGAAGCAACTTTGAGACACAGCCTGGCCTCTGTTTAACCCTCCCTGTGCTTGGCTGCGTGACTCTGCATGTCACAAACTCCACACTGAAAAAAGGGGAGATTTGGGACGCCTTGCTCCTGAATTCAGGGCTCGAGGCACGGCACAAGCAGGAGACAAAGGCAAACTAGCAGGATTTAAGCACAGCAATCCCTACCAACCCATCTTCCAGACACCACGGCTCCGGGGGTGGGGGGGGTGGGGGGACCTGCATCCACTTGGACCGAGCTGGGAGCAGCGGAAGGGCTGAGCCGGGTGTCCAGCAGGTGTTGGGGAGATGGGGACAGGGGACAGCAGGCAGCTGGCTCCCTTCAGGGAGGGAAGGAGCTGTCAGAGGATGCTGCTGGAGCCGGGAGAGCCGCGGGGGTCGGTCCTTACCGTGGCATCTTCGCCGGCGCAGTGGCTGATCACTCGCTGGCCCCCCGGGTGCCTGTTTGCCCACTTGGTGACATTATAAACCTTTCGCTCTATCACCAGCCACTTGTCCGTCCTCAGGTTGTGCTTCTGGATCTCCTCCCAGGTGTAGAAGCGGATCTGCGCCGCCGGCTCCCCCGAATCCCCCCCTTGCTCGCCCCCTTTCCCCATGGGGCCACTGGATTCTTTGTCTTCTTGCCCAAAGGGGGAGAGGAGTGGGGGGAAACTTGTCCCGGCGCCTCTTAGGGATGTGCCGGAGGGGAAGAGCTTTCCTGCCGGGATTGAACTCAGCTGATCCCCTGCTCCCTCCCTTCGCCTTCGCTCATGTCCTCCCTTCTCTTTGTTTCTGGCTTCCCAGCCCTTGGAAGCTCTCCGCCTGCTCGGAAGTGCCCCCTAGGCTGGCTGTCCCCGCACTGATGCACTTTATCCTCGCACATAGCCCTGTGTTTTGAGGGAAGCTCGGCCCCTTCTACCCACACCCCCCCTCGCACCCTCCTCTCGGGCATCCTCCTCCCCCCCCCCCCCCCCGGCATTCTCCCCCCTCGGCATCCCCTCCCTCTCCCAGCATCATCCTTTCTCCCGTGCATTCTCCTCCCTCCCGGCATCCCCCCCTCTCCCCCTCCGCCCCAAACTCAGCATCCTCCTCCCGCGGGCATCTCCCCCTGCCCGGCATCCCGCCCCCCTTTCCCCGGCACCCCCCCTCCGCTCGGTGCCCGGGGCTCTCCCAGCGGGATCAGCCGAGCCCCGGCGCCAATCCCGGCTGTCCCGCCGCCCTCCCACTCCCGGCCATTGGCCCGTCCCGATCTTTCGAAGCGGCTGCGGGCCGGGACCGCCCGGGGCCGGGGGACGGGAGGGTGGGAGCCCCTCGCCTCCTTTTCCTCCTCCTCCTCCTCCCGCTCCGAGCTTCGTGTCCTCGAGATTTTTTGGCTCCTGCTGTAAAGGGCTGCTCCCGTCTTTTTTTTTTTTTTTTTTTTTCTTTTCCCGCGTAATTTTTCTTCCCCTTCCTTTCCCCTGTTTTCTTTCTTCTTTTTTTTCCCTTCGTTTCCTTTTCTCCCCTTTCCTCCTCCCCCACCTTTCTCGCTTTCCCTCCTTTCCCCTCTTTTCCCCACCTTTACCCCCTTTCCCTCCTTTTCCTCCTTCTCCTCTTTTCCACTTTTCCTGCCTTTCCCCCTTTCCTCTTCCCCCCCTTCCCCATCTCCCCTTCTTCCCCCTTGCCCCCTTTTGTCCTCTCTTTCCCCTTCTCTTTCCCTTTCCCCCGTTTTTCATCTCTTCTCCTCTTCCCTTCTTCTCTCCTTCCCACCTTTTCCCCTTCCACTCCTTTTCCCCTCTTTTTTCCCTTCACCCCTCCTCCTGCTTTCCTCTTTCCAACCCTTTCTCCTTCCTTCCACTCTCCTTTTACTCTTTTTTACCATTTTTACTCTTTTTTACCTTTCATACGATTTTTACTCCCTTTTTACCTCTTTTCTTTGTCCTCTCTTTTTCATATTTTTTCCCTACTTTTTCCCCTTTTTCTGCCTTTTTTTCCCCCCTAGACTTCTCACCCCACTTCTCACCACTGAGCTCAGAAAGGAGCTGCCCGAAATCTGCGTTGTTTTGCTCTATTTTTGCCAGGCTGCCGCTGCTGGCTGCCAGACTTCACAGCTTTCCTGTGTCACAAGCAGAGCTGGTTGAGCCCAGCCAGAGCTCCCCTGCCCGAGGCCATGCTTTTGTTAACAGGTGGGATAAAGTCATCTTTGCCATCTTTTCCTTGCCGTGGGGCGCTTCATTGTACACGGTTCCGTTGTGAGGTTACGCAAGGTGTGGTGTTGCAAGGACAGACAAAACCAGCACGAGGCACTTTCCCTGCGGCTTTGCTCACCTCTGACAGGGCCCTTGGCCACTTTCCAGGGCCAGTCAGGTGTGATCCCCAGCTTTCCAGGTGATTGGAATCTCTTCTTGTGATGATTTTGCATGAATAAGTGGCAGGGTTATTAATCCTTTCTGTAGTGGCACAGGCTGGGCCTAAGCAGGGGAAGGAATGCACAGGGTTAACCACGGAATCACAGAAGGGTTTGGGTGGGAAGGGACCTTAAAGACCATCCAGTTTCAATCCCTTGCTATGGACAGGGACATACTCCACTATTCCAGGTTGCTCTAAGCCCCATCCAACCTGCCCTTGGACACTTCCAGGGCTGGAGCAGCCACAGCGTCCCTGGACAACCTGTGCCAGGGCCTCACCTCCCTCAGGGAAGGATTTCTTCCTTAATATCCAATCTAAATCTCTCCTCTTTAGCTTTGTGCCAAGCCATGCTAGAGCTTTCCTCTGTTTCTGCCTGGTGTTAATACTGCAGGATGGCTTCAGCCTATTAAACAGCCCTTGCCTGTGGTGTGGGGTGAGGAAAGTCAGAAATGATAGGAATGTTTTGCTAAGACTTGCTCGTTTTATTTAGTTTGGTTCAAAATAGCCCTGTGACAAGGATTGGACTAAATTGCAGCCAGACACCACATTAAGGTGGACCTGAAACTTGTTGCCTGTGATGAGGGAAAAGTTTGCTGAGTTCTTTGAATTTGGGAATTTTAATCCTGGATATGTACAATTCAGGAAGAAATTCTTCCCTCTGAGGTGGGGAGGCCCTGGCACAGTTTCCCAGAGAAGCTGTGGCTGCCCCATCCTTGGAAGTGTCCAAGGCCAGCTTGAACAGGGCTTGGAGAAACCTGGGTAGTGGAAGGTGTCCCTGTCCATGGCAGGGGCTTGGAATGGGATGAGCTTTAGGGTCCTTTCCAACCCAAACCATTCCTGGATTCTATGTTGATTCTACGAAATGAGCTGGTAAGGAGGTTGGGTACATTTTGGAATTTACCTGTAGATGGACAAAGAAGCAAAATCAGCGCCCAGAACTCCCCACGTGGATATTTCCCATGGAAAATTGCACCGTAACTTAATGACAACCCATTGAAAGATGCCTCTAAAATAATCCCTGCTGCTCTCAGCCTCCAGCAACACAGCCAGCCCGGCTGTCAGGCTTCAGGCAGTGCTTGTTCAGAGTTTTCTTTGGCTCCTGGGGCACAAACCAGCCCCAGCAAAGAGAGGAGAACAGGCTCTGCTCTATGGCCAAGTGGGTGAAAGGCTGCGGTTGCTGGCCGGTGTAGCTTTAGCAGCACAAAGAGCTTGTGTGAGGGACATAAAAGGCCTGAGTTAAACCAAAGAGTCACGAGATGTGGGCAAAAAAGGTGAGGAACATGAGAGGGAACGAAGGATGGGAAGGGGGATGTGGAAGTGGAAGAGCTCTTGCAGGGAGCCCACGTAGAAGTGGCATGTCTGCTCTTCAGCTAATGAGTCAGTGAAGGATATCTTACTGGGATAGACCAGAATGGTGAAAAAGCAGGGAAAATTGGTAGCTCAGGTATCTTTACACTCTCATGCATTGGTTTAGTGTAAAAGAAGTGGAAATCTTGAGGAAAGAGCTTTAAAAATGTGGTAAAAAAAAAAAAAAAGACATTTTCTGTGTTTGTTGTCTCATCCCTTTGTTGAGTTTTACGTAGGAGCTGGCAAGGTCTGAGAAGTTTCTTTTAATTTGGTTTTTAGAAAGGACTAGACTTTGACAGCAGCACCCAGACTGGCACCAACACGTGGAAATGCCCTGTAGCTGTGCTGCAATCCTCATGGATGCAGGGAAAATGCTCCTTTTCCCCCAGTTTATAGTATGAGATCCATCACTTGGTAAGGCTGGGTGGCTCCAAGGCATGTGGTGGGAGGAGGAGGCAGCAGGAAAGAGCAGTGAACAAGGGAAAGACATGCAGTAGGTTTGTGAAGGGGAAAGAGGCAGGAGCTGAGGATTTGGGGAGAAAAATGGAGTGAAAATCAGGTTTAGCTGCACCTTTAAACTTTTTGATACTTTTAATAGACTTTTTGATACCTTTTTCCTTTCTGCCAAGGAAAAATACATGGAAGGAGAGAGAGGACCCCAGGTTTTCTCTGTCTTCCACAAGAGGGAAAGGCTGAGGAGCTCTGAACTTAAAAATAAACAATAAATTGAGTAATAATTTCAAACATAATGGGAAACAGCTGGGCTGGGAACGGGGGGCTGAAGCCTGAGGTGAGGGAACCCAGTGATTAGGTGGGTTTTAAAACAAAACGCTACCAAAGGTTTCTGTGGTATTTTTTACTCTGGATATTTTTTACTCTGACATATCCCACTTTTTCCTTGGTCCTGGGAGAGTGGCTGAGAGCTGAGGAACTTTCCGAGGGAAACAACCAGCAGAGGAACAGAAATCCCCATTGTGCAGCCATGGCTGGCAGGGGTTCCACATTCTGCAGTGGATCTCGGGCTGCCCGTGGGATCATCAGGGTCAGGGCACAAACTGCTCCGGCTGCTGGGGGAGCAGAGGAGGGAGTCACACTCAGAAAGCAGCACACACTGCAGCAGGGCAGGAATAAGGAGAGAAATGCTCTGTTCTGATGCTTCTTTGTCATGATTTCTAGTGAAAATCCTCCCAGTGTTCCCCTGTTATCATCAGCTCCTTTCCTTTTTTTCCTTGCTCAGGTTTTGCTTTCAAAAGTGTAAAACTCTGAACAATCACTGCCTCGCTCCCTCAGTTGCTAATCTGAATTTATGTCTTCTGAAGGACAAAAGATAAGCTTATTTTTATCTCCTCCCTTACACAGAGTAATTCCTGGGTGCTTTTTCTGGCAAGACACAAACTCTTCCCAAATCTCAGTCTTTTTTTGTATCTAAATTTTGTTAGGTCAGAGCACTGAGCAAATGCTTCATGAAGTGACACTGTTTGTGTGGAAAATCAAGAATTTACTGTGGGTATAAAGTGTTAGCAACCCGAACAGAGAGTTCTAGGAACAACACTAACTCATTTAGGCCAAGTTATTCCAGTATTCCAGCTCATTCCCAACAATACAAGAATAAAGGGAATATTTCCAATTTCTCCCCCTTCCGCTGGTGTTACCCAGATCCTTGCAGTGGATCCTAAGCCTGGTGCAGGAGTGGTGTTACAGGGAGCTATCAGGAGCTTCAAGCTCTTCGCTGGTAGTAACACAATGACTAAATTAATGTTTTCCTGCTTCATTTGCTCCATCAGCGTGGTTGTTTTAATTGTGCTGATGACAGAGCCTGGTAAATCACACCACCACAATTCGGCTGTGCCCGGAATCTTCAGCTTTTCTTAGGTTGAGCCAAAGCCAAGAACTGAGTCTTCTTTTAGACTCTGCCCTTTTAAACTGGTTTTCAGCATTTGTTAGTTTTCCTTTAATGTTTTTTCCCCTGTGGTTTCAGACCTCACCATCCATCATTGTAACTCATTTTCTCTAAAAGGAGAAAAGAAAGGCTGCAATCCTTTCAGCCCATCTCCCTCTTTCCCTGATTACTGGTTTGGTCAGCAGATGCCCAAATATTTAGTGATTCCTCACCACCCAGGTCACTTGGATATTTTAAAGCACGTTCCAGCCAAATCATGGTAGCGAAATAAGGAATTTTAATATATTTTCTCCAAATTCTGGTGATCCCCAGTCACCAGATCTGCAGGCAGATCAGAAGAGGGAACCAAAGAGCATCTCTTCCCTCCCCTCGGATTTTTGGTGGTTCCTGGTAGCCTGGGGCGCTGGCTCACATCGAGATGGTGACAGCAGATATGGAGATGGAAACAGTGAAGGGGAAACAAGGAGTCAGGGCACTGAAGGACATGTTTTACCTGGTTAATTGTGATCCATCCAGGGAGGGATGCCAGGAGTCCCAGCTGGATGTGGGATGCTGGTGAGTCTCTAACAGCAGCTGGTTTTTTTTCCCCTGGCAGTTTTTATGACAAAAGTCCCGCTCTTCTCTCTGAGACACCCATTGAGATCCCGAGTGCGGCAAGGGAAACAAGCACTGCTGGCAATTGGCAGGACACAGAAACCTTCACTGCTTGGGGCTGGGTGATTCCAGGAGCCTCCATGGCTTGTCTTGAATCATCTGCTAGAGGGAAAACAACCACAGCCAGGGGTTTCATGTCAGAAGGAGCTTGGAAGGGAATTCCAAGGGCTGTTGTATAATTTGTCTGGGAAAATGTGTTTATAAGGTGTTAACATCCCTTATAGCTGCTGAAACCAGAGGAGGCACATGAACGGAACAACAGTGGATTTAATCAAGTTTAGTGGTGCTTTTTGCCTGTTAAGATCCCTCAAAGCAAGTTTCCAAAGGTTTAACTCGTGTAGGAAGATGGAATTTATTTGCTTTTAAGGTAGTGCATAGGAAAAAGAAAACTGATCTTTGTGTGTCCCCCGGATTCATGATAAAAGGTCATAAATATCAACTAAATTTAGGATAAATATTCTGTTGTGCAATTGATAATGGGGAAAAAATGGAATTTGAAATAATGGCTGCACTGTTCTAACTGTTGCATTTTAAAAAGATGCTAAACATCTATTAATGTTTATTACTATGAATTGCTGAAGGGAGGGAAATAAAAACCTCCGATCCAGTGTTCTGCAGGCAGAGAATTCCAAGATGTGATGGAGCCATCAGGTGATGCTCAGAACGCGAGGGGATGCAGCCTGGCGGCTCTTTGTTTCTATGGTTACCTTCAACTGGAATTGCTGTAACTAGGTCAGGTTGGAAGGTGTGAATGGAAACAAAGAAATGCGGGATCAATAACGAAGAGTTCAGGGTGCTGCCGTGGAAAGGGAGATGAGTGTGGGGAGAGGAATTTTAATTTGTAACTCATGTAGATGAAGTCCCACACAGATGGATTGGTCTGTTTTAGCGTCATTCACTCTCCCGGCGCTATTCTGCTGTCTGAAGAATCGTCTGCAGGGTTTTGATGTGATTTACCTTGTGGCAACACCTTCCCTCCCTCTGGCTGCATATCCAGGCACGAGCAGCCAAAAGGAGCCCTAGGAACAGGAGAGGCTGAGGCAGCTGGAAGGGAGAGGCAGAACAGATGGAAGAGAGGGAGAGATCTGCTGGAAAGGGGAAGCAGAACAAAGGGCAGGGAAGATAAGTCACAATCAGCCCAGAAATAAGGAGAAACAGGTTGTAAAAGTGGTTCAAAAGAAGGAACTTGAGCGTGGGGAAGGGAAACTCCCTGGAAGGACAGTGGAGCCAGGTGGGGGTCGGTCTGTTCCCCCAGGTAACAAGTGACAGGACAAGAGGAAACAGCCTCAAGTTGTGCCAGGGGAGGTTTTAAGTTGGGTATGAGGGAAAATTGTTGTCAAGGGTTGGCAAGCCCTGGACCAGACTGTCCAGGGCAGTGGTGGAATCAGCTGGGGGGATTTAAAAGCCGTGTGCATGTGACACTTGGGGACACGTTTTCGTCGTGCCCAGCAACAGGACGAGCAGCAAAGGCCATAAATTAAAACTCCACAAGTTTCACCTGAACGTGAGGAACCTGCACATTGAGGACGGCAGGGTACCGGGACAGGCTGCTCAGGGACCTCGGGGAGGGTGTGGCGTCTCGGCGTCTCCCTCTTTGGAGTCTCCAAACCCACCTGCATGCACTCCTGTGTCACCTGCTCCAGGTGACCCTGCCTTGCCAGGGGGTTGGGCTGGATGATCTCCAGAACTCCCTTCCAACCCGAACGATCCCGTGATTCTGTGACGGACGGGCTTGGCAGTGCTGGGGGACTCGCTGCTCTCAGCGGGCTTTTCCAAACGAAATGATTGCGGGAAGCATCCCAGCCCGGACAGCCCGAGTTTCCTCCTGTCCCGTGCTGTCCATCCCCGAACACGCCCGCCTCCCGGCCACCCTTCCCGGCCCCGAGGGCGGGCGCACGGCGAGCGCAGCCCAGTGGGCGGGGAGGACCGGGGTGGGCGGGGAGGCCCCGGGGAGGCGGAGCCGGGCCGGGCCGAGCCGAGCCCGGGCGAGGCGATCCCGGCCATGGAGGGCTCGGAGCCCGGCCGGGGGGGGATGCGGCGCTTCACCTGGGAGGAGATCGGGCAGCGGAGCGGGCGGGGGCCGGCGCCGCAGGAGCGCTGGCTGGTGATCGACAGGAAGGTGTACGACATCAGCCACTTCTGCCGGAGACACCCGGGGGGCTCGCGGGTCATCAGCCACTACGCCGGGCAGGACGCCACGGTGAGCGGCCCCGGCAGCCCGGGCAGGCAGGGAGGGAGGGATGGATGGATGGATGGATGGATGGATGGATGGATGGATGGATGAGAGCTGAGCGCGGAGGAGGATCCCTCGGGATAGGGACGCGGCAGGGAGCCCGCGTGTGGCACGTTTGGATGCTCGGCTGTGACACCCGCGCGTACGCTGGGAGCCGTGCGCGAGGGAATACACGGAGCGCACGCTCCGCCGGGGATTGTTCGGGATTGTTTGTTACGAGGAAGCGTTGCTGATGGAATGGCTAAAAACCGCTACGGGGGAAGAAAAAAAAGCCAAAACCAACCCAAACCGGTCGGTGATTTCTGCACACGTAGGAATATCGGGAGCTGCCTCCCGTGCGGCACACGCGGGTGTCGCGGTGGCAGAGCTGTTGTTTGCAAGTGCTGGGGCGCCTTCGCCCTCCTCGAACTTCCCGAACCCAAGAGATGGCACTCGAGCAAAAAATGACTGAAAGTCGTATTTCAGTCACGCAAAAGAAATTAATCATTCCCGTCTCAGTGCCAGCGGCTGTTGCAGAGCGGAGTAAATGCTGTTCGGGTTGGGTGTGGGGTGGTTTTGCCAGTGGTGTTTCCTTCCTTTGTCTGCTTGTGCCTTTTCCATGAATTTCTTCAAATGCGTGTGTTTGGACCCAAGAGTGGGTATGGGGTGTGAATCTACTTCTAGGATGGTGTTGATGGACTGTGTTTTGGTCAGGATGGAATTTGAGATCTCCACGTGCAGATCCCATCGTATGAATATCATTTAAAGCCAAAAATAATAAGTGAATTTGCAACATTTCGTGAGGGCAGGGTGCACACGTGCGTTTTCAAAGCCCCATCACTGGCACAGGTTGCCCGGAAAAGTGGTGGAGCCCCATCCCTGCGAATGTTCCAGGCCAGGTTGGATGGAGCGTGGAGCAGCCTGGGCTAGTGGACGGTGTCCGTGGCAGGGGGGAAAGAGATGAGCTTTGAAGGGCCTTTCCCACCCAAACATTCTGTGTTCCTGTGACCAGAAAAGGGTTAGCCCATGGTGTGAGCCGGGCTGGATGGTGGGATTGCAGCCAGCTGCATTCTTTAGGTGATGATATCAGTGCCACTGCCGGCTGCAGTTGAACTGCTGACCGCTCAGAAACCCCTGCCAAGTTTTATTTTTCCAGTGGTTTTGTCCCCGGGGATCAAAAGAATGAGACTCCTCAAAACCGGGGGAAAATGGGAAGTAAAGGAAGAACTTCCCTGGTTTGCTGTGTGATTTCTAGAAGGTGCAGTCAGCCATCCCCTGACCCCCTGCAAGCTGGGATTGCACTCCCAGGTTGTACAACCTCCATGGAAAGGATTGGTTTAAGTGTGTGGTACCATCCTCCCCTGCTCTGCCCACATACTCCTCCCCGTTTTTTCCCCCCTTTTCCAATGAGAAAATGCAAGTGCTGGGTCCCCTCTCTCCTTCCCTCCTTTATTCAGTGACCCTGAGCAGGGAGGATGCTACAGCTGACCCAGAGCTGGCAACATCAGCCAGTTTTTTAACCCCTTTCCTGACTTTTAAAAGCACATTTTATTTTAAAAGCACACAATGATGGCCTAGTAATTATAGTGATAAGCAATGCATGGTGCAGGAATCTTCCAAACTGATGCCCAGCAAGCAAATACTGTCCCAGAAAATTAAAAACGCCCCACATCCTTAGGCTGAGGGAGATTGTCAAAATATGCTAATTTGGGCATCAGGACAGAAATGTGGAAAAGGAGGTAAGTGGGAGATCAGGAATTAGATGCCAAAGTGCCCAGGGAATTTGTAATTTAAATACAGGGACAGAATCTGTGGTGATAACAGCCACTCGTGGGTTTTTTCACCTGCTTGCCATGGAGATTGACATTACATTTAAATAATAAAAGTAACTGATTTCCCTAACAGGGATCTTTTGAATGGTCCAGCATGTCATGGAATAGATTTCTTTTGCTGCCACCTGGTTTTCCTCCATCCTGTTCCTCTGTCTGTGTTTCAGGATCCTTTCATTGCTTTTCATCTTGACAAGGCACTGGTAAGGAAGTACATGAGCCCTCTCCTGATTGGGGAACTGGCACCAGATCAGCCCAGCTTTGAGCCCAGCAAGAATGTAAGAGCTTAAAAACTTGGTATTTGGGGTGAAATTGCACTGTTTAACTTCTCCTACTGGCAGACAAAATTCCCTGTACCTAACATCGTAGAGTCTCCTGGAATCACTCTTGGCTGAAGCTCCATTTTGTGTCATCATTTGTAGTTTTAGCAAAGATTTGTCTCCAGGTGACCCTCAGCTTTCCCCCTTTTCATCCCTGAGAGGGAAAACTATGCTCCTCTTCGTGTTCTGAGGTGTTTTCCAACCAGTGGATGCTTTTGGGTGTCCCCACAGAAAAAGCTGGTGGAAGATTTCCGTGAGCTCCGTGCGACTGTGGAGAAGATGGGGCTTCTCCAGCCCAATCACGCCTTTTTCTTCCTCTATCTCTGCCACATCTTGGTGCTGGATGTTGCAGCCTGGCTTATCATCTGGTATTTTGGAGCATCCTTGGTGCCTTTCCTCTTCTCTGCAGTGCTTCTGGGCACTGTCCAGGTGAGCAACTACATATAATAAGCCTCGAAAAGCCAAACTTGGGGCTTAGGTGCTCGTTGCCGTAAGCAGGAGAGAAATTTTATCATCATGGGCTTCCCCAAATCCTGCTTCTCTCTGGATTCTCCCAAAAGGGCAAAACTACACATGCTGCTGTGGTAGAGCAGGCTTTGCCTCGCTTTTCCCTCCCCATGTTCCATCAAAGCCTTCCTTATTCCAGCCTTCCCCACACCATGAAAGCCATGCCCCGCTCCTGAGCTCCGCGGTGCCAGAACTCCAAGGCTGTGTGCAGGGGCCAAGCCACCGTGTTCCCATGGGAACTTGCAGGGAGCTAGAGGAGAGGGCAGAGCAGCTCTCAAAGCCCCAGCTATTCCTCCCGTGGCCAGCCGATCCCCTTGGAATTACAAGTACTCAGAGGAGGCAGCAGCAAGCTGCTCCTTAAAGGAGACTTTGTTGCCGATTTCAGAGCAGTTTTGTGAGGGAATAAATGCTGGTTCTCAGCTCCATGGCCGTTTTTTTCCCATTATTTTTTCTTTCCTTCCTCATGGAAACAACGGTCCAGGACTAAAAGTCATTAGGCAGAGTCTGGAGTGCAGTGGTGTGTAGTGAAAAAGGAGAGTTTGGATTGGGACCTGGCAGTGGAAGTGCTCTTGCTATCCAGGGATACATTGTGAGGAGCGTGGGAGTGGGAGAAGAAAGCCCTTTTCAGTCACAGATCCTCCAGGCAGTTCTTTTTCCCAGCAGCACTGTTGTTTTCTTAATTCCAGGCCCAGGCTGGCTGGCTCCAGCATGATTTTGGACACCTGTCAGTCTTCAGCAAGTCCAGGTGGAACCACTGGGTGCACAAGTTCGTCATCGGCCATCTCAAGGTGGACACTGGGTGTGGGGAGGGGCTGCCAGAGCCCTGCTCTGCAGCCAGAACCAATCCCAGGATAAGGAGAGAACTAAGGGCAGAAGATCCACCTTCTTCAGGGCATTTTCTTCTCCTCCCTTCCCACAGGGAGCCCCAGCCAGTTGGTGGAATCACCTCCACTTCCAGCACCACGCCAAACCCAACTGCTTCCGGAAGGATCCCGATGTCAACATGCACCCCTTGTTCTTTGCTTTGGGGAAAACCCTCTCTGTGGAGGTGAGACCTGAGGGAAGCTGGGAGGCAGCAGCAGGAGGGCTCAAATTTGGGAAGCTGCAGAGCGCTTGGAGACTGGACACCAATTAGTTTGATTTTATATAGTGCTGCTTTGCCTTCCACTAGTCCTAATATTCCTCAGTAACATTCTAGTAATTCTGAGATCTTTAGGTTCTTAAAATCTCACTCAAAGTTATTTTTGCAGTGTTGGGAGATAAGAATGAAATATTTGCCATGATTACAAGTTCCTATTTCCCTTGATGAGACACTTGCAGTTTTATGAAGATCAGAATTACAAGCTGTTCTCTTTTACCAAGATCAGTGTGACTAACTGTAGTGATCTGGGGATGGAAGCAGCAGGTGACAAGCCAGGGCTGCCTGGAACTCTTACAATTCCTGATCAAAGAAGCTATTTTGGTGGTCTCAGCCTGGCAGTGGGTGTCAGAGTGGCTCCCATCTAGAGTCCAGCTCTATTTCTGGTACAGCTCTGAAAGTTAATTGAGTGGCTTTAGCATTTGCTGTCCTTTAAAAAAAAGTTATGTACATTCGTAGTGTCACTTTAAACGCTCTGATTTGCATTGAAATTAAGGGATGGGCTGTTGGGAATTAGTTTGAACATGTACAGGGATATAATGGCATTCCTCAAGGAAGCCAGTGGCTTGATCTGTTATGTTTATACAGCAAACACTGAAAAATGAGCAGCCTCAGAGGGAAGATGATCTGTTCACCGTCATTCCTGTGGACACAGTTTCATGTCTAGATGCTCATTTCTCTGTTTCCCAGACTAATTGCAAGGAGGTGGGAGTTCCACACACCATCATCTTTACTAACAGTATCAAAACACTACCATAGCTTGGGGGGTTTTTTTGATTCTGAAGCTCTGCTTTGTCAGCAAACTGTTTGTGTGGGTTTCAATTTCAGCATTTTTAGGCAGCTTGTGCCCTCTGTAGGGGCAGAGCTTCCTGTGCAGGTCACTGCGTGTGTGTGTGCATGCAAGGCACTGCCCAGCCCCTCCTGCACCCAGGGCAGGGTGAAAACTCATCCAGGCTGAGGTTCCAGGGGACGGTGGATGCTGGCTTGGTTGGACTGGACATCTCCTGGAAGTTTAGGAGTGCATGCACAGGTGTCTTCAGGGCCTGAGTAATTTGTGTATTTTAACAGCTTGGTGTGCAGAAGAAGAAATTCATGCCGTACAACCACCAGCACAAGTACTTCTTCATCAGTGAGTAACCTCCCCCTCCGCAGTTCCATGGGCAGCAGTCACTCTGCCCCTTTTCCCACCCCATCCCATCCTGTTGGGATAATTCATGGCTCTGTTTGTCCCTCCAGTCGGTCCCCCGGCGCTGGTGCCCCTTTACTTCCAGTGGTACATCTTCTACTTCGCTGTGCAGCGGAAGCAGTGGGTGGTGAGTCAGCTCCACGGGGCCAGGGGGGGCTTCTCCTGGGTTTGGGGATGAATTCCAGTGCCAGATTTACTGGGAGGAACTCTGGGGTTGTGTGTGTCTCTCTGCAGCAAAGGATGTGGGTGTAGATTTGGGAAGTGGTGCTTGCTAAAGGGCCTTTTTCTGTGGAAGATCCGCGAGGTAACAAAAATGTTCTCTGGTGTTCTGGGCTTTGGTTTTCTCACTGCTTGGTTCCTCTTTAGATCCAGAGGTTAACATGGTGCTTTAGAGTGTGTCCTGTCTGCTGTTTGCCCTCTGCTGGGCTCATGGAACCAGGATAATTCCTGAGCACAGGAATGGCTTGTGCCAGGTTGCTTTGTGATGAGGCTGGGGAGGAAAAATCAATCAGTAGAAGTTCCTGAGGGAGGCTTTAAAGGAAGGAATGGTAAATTCAGAACCCAGAAATTCTTCTTCTTCTTAATGAAGTTTTCCCTGTCCCTTTTGCTACAGGATCTGGCCTGGATGATGTCCTTCTACATCCGATTCTTCCTCACCTACTTGCCCTTCCTGGGGGTGAAGGGTACCCTGGGGCTCCACCTGTTAGTCAGGTATCATCCAGCTTGTAATTCCAACATTTTCTCTGCCCACTTTATATCAATCCTTTGTGTCAGCTTTTCTCCAGCCTCCTGGTTATTTTTCTCATCACTCCCTGTTGTTCTCTCTCCCGATACTTTCAGTGGGGCAGGGGTGGTTTCCTGTCAGGCTGCAGGAGGTGGAAGTTGTGTGTAGGTCTGATCTGATCAGATGTTTGGGGCTCCTGGTGTTCACTTTGTCAGGCAACAACCAGCTGGTGTGTGCACAAGTGTTGTGTAGTGGCTTGTTGCATCGTGGGTGTGTGGTCTGTGATGGGTTTTTGTGTTTGCACAGGTTTATAGAGAGCAACTGGTTTGTCTGGGTCACACAAATGAATCACATCCCCATGCACATCGATTACGATAAGAACGTGGACTGGTTCTCTACCCAGGTGAGACCTTATTGATGGAGCTCTGTGACAGTTCTGGGCATGCAAAGTCCATCTGTCTTAGCCTGGCCACCCTGTGTTGGCTGGAAATAACTGCTGGAGCTGTTGTGTCCAGCCAGAATTCCTGTGGGGATGAGAAACCTGTGTTTGAGAAGGGGCATTGCTAAAATAACACTTAAAACAGGACTTCTTTATTTTATCTCTCAGCTCCAGGCAACCTGCAATGTTCATCAGTCCTTCTTCAATGACTGGTTCAGTGGCCACCTGAACTTCCAGATCGAGCACCAGTGAGTGGAAACAGGGGTTGGGAATAGTTCCAAGGAGTGCTAGTTACACCAGGGCTGAAGAGCCTGCAAGGTCCCTCTGTCAGCTGAGACAAGAACAAAAGATAACGTGGGTTCATTTTGTGCTCTTTGTGTGAGGATGGAACGGGAACTCGGAAAAGAAAATTTCTGGAGCACCAGCAACACTTCAGATCTGAGTTGCTTGGCACAGGGGTGGGAATTCCCAGCACAGACACTGAAGGGACACGAGAGGGACCATCACAGAGCTGCCATGGCTGTGGCACAAGGGGAGCTTGGGGCACTCCCAGAATTAGGCACAGCAGAGGGGCCGGAATTCCGTGCGGTGCTGATGGATGCCATTGAATCACCATCTCCTTTTCCCACAGCCTTTTCCCTACAATGCCACGGCACAACTACTGGAAGGTGGCCCCTCTGGTGAAGTCCCTGTGTGCCAAGCATGGCATTGAGTACCAGTGCAAGCCTCTGCTCACGGCCTTCGCAGACATCGTGCAGTGAGTACTGACCCACTGCGTTCCCAAGCCCAGGGTTTTCCAGTGCTGTGGCAGAAATGAGAGGGACGTGGAAGGGGAGGGGAAGCCTCTAAAGGTCCCTTCTGACCCAGACCACTCCATGATCTCCTTTGCTTCGTCTGTAGATGGGAATTCTCCCCACGAGGCTCTGGATGGAACATGGGGTTCATTCCCTTGTTTCTCTCTTGGCAGCTCTTTGAAAGATTCGGGGGAGCTCTGGCTCGATGCCTATCTACATAAATAAGCAGCAGTGGATCCCTGCAGAGGAATTCCCCAGCC
This sequence comes from Corvus cornix cornix, assembly GCF_000738735.6. NCBI lineage: Eukaryota > Metazoa > Chordata > Aves > Passeriformes > Corvidae > Corvus > Corvus cornix. Next base: position 58,376,671 of record NC_046335.1, on the reverse strand, counting down.
TCGCTGCCTCCTGTGGTGGTCACCCTGAAGATCCTGCACTAAGGAGAGCTGGCTAAGCCAGAGGTGGGGAGGTGGTGCCGCTTAATTCCATGGATGAATGTAATTAATATGAATTTTCCTTTTTTTTTTTTTTTTTTTTTTTTAAGATGTACTCTTAATTTTTTCTTGTGCTTCTTTCATTCCTCTTCTCTGGTGCTGAGTTCTGGGGAAAAGCTGGATGGAGGAGGTTGTGTCCCACCGAGCTGGGGTGAGCTTTGGGACTGGGAACAGATTCCTTTCCATCTGCTGATCCTTCATTTGCTGAGTATATAGGAGGAAAGCTTCTTATCTAACATAGGCTTTTTGGTGGTGGCTCTTGTTGTGAGTGTAGTAAGAAAGTAGGGACAGCATGAAATCAAGGAATGTGGGAATTAGGGAAATGTGGAAACTCGAGGGAATGGGGTAGGTTCAGTATTTTCAACTCCCTGTTTGTGATAGGGAGCTCCCAGACCGATTTGTACATTACATGGGTGAGGTGGGGAGGTGCAGGCAGCAGTTCTCTAGGAGCAGGATCTAGTTAGAGCTCTACCTGAGGTAGGGAAACAGGAAAGTGGAAGTTTTTCCACATGCTGTATTCTGTGGGAATGCTGCCCTGCACATCTCCTCTGGAAGCCTCTGGGTTATTTGTCCACTGGTGACATTCCGTGGGGGATCTGCAAGTGGTTTCCACAGTGCCAGACTTTGAAGTGTTATGAAGCCATTACTGAGAGTCAGAAGAGAGAGGAACCTGTCACATCCATTCTCAGGATCCCTACAAGGGTGACTAAGGAAGCAAAAGCATTCCAGGCCAGGTTGGATGGGGCTTGGAGCAACCTGGTGTAGTGGAATACAGTAAACCAGGGCAGGGGGTGGATGAGCTGAGCTTTAAGGTCCCTTCCAACCCAAACTGTTCTACAGTGGTTCTGTGTGAAGGGTGAACATAATCACACTGTGATTGCCTGAAGCTTTGGGTTTTTTTGAACCTCTGGGTGATTTGTTGCAAGGAGAGAATTCCTGACTCCTGGCCCATGGAGAGTGAGGCATTCCTGCCTGAGCTGCACACAAATCTAAGGAAGTTAGAAAGCTGTTGGGGGCCAGAGTGCTGTTTAAAAGTGTTTAACTTTTCATTCAGCTGCATATCCACAGGCACACCTCAGCCAAAACATTGCTGGTCTCCCTCTCTTTGATGATGTGCCTTCCAAACACACCCCAGTTCCGTGGGATTTTTTGGAATAGTCTTGCTGCCTTTCGTGGGAGTCTTTTAATTTACTGCCCCAGCATTACAGATGCCAAACCAGGTTGGAGCATCTGCCACATCACTAAAGAAGATGCTCCACCACCCTGGTCCCCCAGGGACAGGTGGATTAGTATCCAGAAAGGATGGGTTGATTTTGAGGAATTTTTTCCATCCAACATCCAAAATGAGCATGAGGTGTTGAGAGAATGGAAGGAATGCATCTTCCCAGGCCAAGAGTGTTAAGCACAGGATGAAAGTGTAATGGGAATAATAAAACAATCGTTAAATACCTGTTGATTAAGACCATAAAGAAAGTGGGCCTTAGTTATTGTTTTACCTTGTTTTTTTCCTGCTCCATTTCTTTCCCTCTTTATTACAACTGTGGATGGAGGAAAGTCTATTAATAAAATTCCTTATCTTACCAATTTTTGCTGTCATCAGAGTAAAATACATCTGTGCAAGAGGCTTCACACTGCAAAAGGTGGAACAAATTTTGCCGGTCCACAGCTGCAGAGAGAGAACCATCGTAAACCTCTTTCTCCAGAATGTGCTTCTCCTGTGTTTTCTCTGCCACAATAAAGAGGAAACATCCACAATGCAATAAACCAAATTCCTGGATAACCAGGAAAAACAACACAGATGGGCAGATTCACAATCCTGAAGGGTAAGACTGAAAGGGGACCTGACTCAGCATAACCAGATATGAATGTGCTGAGTTTGCTGGAAGTTTTCCAGCCTCGAGAAGAGTTCTCCAGAGAGTTTTTTCCAGGCTCAAGATATACACTGAAATACACCTTCTTGGAAGAACACCAGCCCCAACTTCGCCATCTAGTGGAAACCCTTTAGCCTTAAAAGAGGAACCTGAGCGTTGTGGAATAGCCACAGGGTGGCAGTCAGACATCAGAAGGGGAGGAGGACATCCCAGAAGATCAGAAGGGAAGGATCCGGTCATGAGAGAGTTGGCAAGGGCATGGAGTGACAGGACAAGGGGAAATGGCTTCAAACTGAAAGGTTTAGATGGGATATTGGGAAGAAATTCTTCCCTGTGAGGGTGGGGAGGCCCTGGCACAGGGTGCCCAGAGAAGCTGTGGCTGCTCCATCCCTGGAAGTGTCCAGGGCCAGGTTGGATGGGGCTTGGAGCAACCTGGGCTAGTGGAAGGTGTCCCTGCCCATGGCAGGTGGAAGAGGATATAGTTCCTGAAGATGTCAGAGGTTCACAAGGCTTTGAAGGTGATCCAGTTAAGTGGAACATCATCGGACAAAGAGGTGGCTCCAACCTGGAATAAATCACTTTTTCCAGATCAGGGAGGAACATCTTCAGCAATGGAGCAGCTGGAATTATCAAAATGTCAGGGGGATGTTCAGACAGTTAAGGGTGATGGGGCAGCTGAAAGAGGAAGATGCTGTAGTTTTCCACTTCCCAACACCCACTCACTTGGACTCGTTAATGGTGCGGATTTGTAGTCCTTGCCTAACTTGTGGATGTGTTTGCATCCACTACCCAAATTCCTGAAGAGGGGATTGGCGTTCTTTATGGAATTCTCTCCACTTTTAGAAAAGCATGAGGAATCAAGCTGGTTGTAGATCCACACAGGATAGATGGTGAATGCAGCCGAGTCACTCATAAATGGGAGGATTTGCTGCTTCCCAAGATTCTCTTATAAGGAATACAAAAGAGATTTCCTAACAGGTCAGGTGTAGAGGACAAGTGCAGTAGTGCAACGCTGCTCATGGGTGGGAAGGAAAGAGGATCACACTGGAAGAGGTTTCTCTGTGATTTGCATCTTCTGCAGGGACTGGTATTAAGTGTCGAGAAAATGGGGAGGAATTTCCACCAGGAAAAGTTTTGAAACAGCAGCAAGAAATTATACACCCATGACAGCTTATATGACATGCTGGTTGTGATGGTGCCCCTTAGGCAAAATTTCCAAAGGTCTGACTGATCCATAGTAATCTCCCTTGGCTTTGCTCACAAGAACCACCCTGGCCTTTTGATTTTTGCAGCTCATCATTTAGGCTCTTGTCAGTTTGGTGATTCTTTTTTGTGAGAGGATAAAATTGTCAGAGCTCCCTGAGCCCAATAAAAGAAGAAGCAGTGACTTGATCATAAAACAAGAAGTTTTTGAGCAGAGAATACTTCAATCTGTCAGTAATAAAGAAATATTCAGCAGCTGAAGTGTGGATCAATAGCAGTTCAAGATACAGGGTAAGTGCAAATTCTTAGCACCAAAGTTAATTAGTGCAATTAGCAGGAGTGGTGGTAGATTGTCCTCAAAGGGAAATACAAAAATTCAAGAATAACTCAATTTTCTAGATGATAACTCCTTGTATAATGTTTGCTTTGACTCAGGAAGAGATGAGGGCAGCCCTGTGGGCAGTATTATCCTAATTAGGTCACCTCCTGCATAATGGACCTTTTGGGATGAACACTGAACCATCATTTAGCTGCAGACCAAGATAGAATGATAACTTCTTCTGGCAAGAAGGGATGCCAGTGTTCTAACAAGTGAGCCTGAATTCCTTTCCAGGATCCTCCCCCAGTCAGTTAGGAAAAAGAAACAAGGTGAGGTAAGAAATGCTGGATGCTGCCCAAGTAAAATGACTGCAATGAGCTCAGGTTTTGACTTTTTTTTTTGTTTTATTCCCTCTTCTCCCCTCATCCAGGAGGAAGATCAGAAACATGTGAGGCTAGAAAGCCACAGATATTTCTGTCTTCAGCAAATATTCCAAAGTTACCAAAATAAAGGAATAAGTATGAACTTATGGGACTTAAATCCCTAGCAAAGAAGGGAGAAACAAACTCATGAGACCATTTTGGAGGGATGAGGGACAACCTGTGAGGCAGATTGGGAATGTAAAGAATAGTGAAAAGGGCATGGAACTACGAGTTAAGAGTTGCTAAAGTGTTAAAGAAAAATTAAATTTTGGAAAAGAAAACAAGTAGCAAAATACAAAAACTACGAGTGGTGCCCTTGCGGGCAGGGTAGGATGTAGAAGTTTAAGGATGAGGGACATCTCTGAGGCAAAATGTTTACGTTGCCCTAAGAATATACCCCAAAACAGGTGGCTGAGGAAGGACAGAGGCAGATGGTGAAGGCCAGGGAAGGAATTGTGGCCAAATCTTGCTGCAGGCTGTGCCACATTTATTGCAGAGGTTGAAGGCGGCCCAGGGCCCACGGGAAGGCCAGACGGAGGAAGGTGCTCTGTGTGGAGGTTGTGGAACCACAGTGGGTGTTTGAATCCTGGCTTAGGCCACTTTGTTCCAAATTAGGGTCGCATAAGCCACATATTAAACCAAACTTTCAAGCATGGGCACCTTTTGTGGAGTTTTTCTTCTGTGGATGCCCAATTTCAGGCAGGCAGAGCATTTAGGAATTTGTCAGCAGTGGATGCTCTGCACTGGGCACAGAAAATGCAACAAAAATGCTGCCTGGTCTGAAAAAAACAACCCCAAATATGCAGCAGTGAGAAAACAAAATGGGTTTGTTACAGGCATTTAACAATTTTATCTTGGATCATGTTGTGTCTTTGTAACAATACAGAGCACTTGAGAGAGGAGAATTACAGAATTTATAACTTTAGGTCAGCTTAATTTAGATCTTAAAGCCACAAAAGAGCTCCTGGGATTCTGACTTCCATGAAGCTGAAGGGTGCAAAGGGTTTATTTCTTAGGAATTGCAAAAAAATGTATATAATATATGTTTTAATGCAATTTATTGTTCTGTGGGGAGTTTTAGATGAGAAGGTTCACAGGGCTTATGACAGAGCCTAATTTTGGCCCTCATTCTAATTAACAGGCCCTTCATTTTGGGTTTTTACTGTTTATCCATAAAATGTAACCCAAAGCTGGGAGGGAGAGCATGACTTTTCACAAGTGTTTTTTTTTCTCTTTTGCAAAGGATGTGAAGATTGCTTTCACAGAGAAAAAAAAATAAGTGAATTTGCTATTGATATCTGGATTAAGGAATGAAACAAAATTAATGATGATTTTATATATCTGAGCAAACGAAACCTCTCAAGGCAGGGTCTTCATTGCAAACTTGACTCCGTCCATGAAAAAAACCCTTGGTTTTGCTTTAGGTTTCTCTTCCCATTTCATGGCAGATGATATTCCTGATAAATAGCTCCATCTGAGATGCAGGGTGGTGTCTCATTAACCCAGAATATACTAAAAAAGGGAAAACCTGGTCCTTTTCTCTTCCTGGTGCCTTTTAATGCTTTTATCAAGCAATCAATTACTGGAATTTTTCTTCCTTTCCAAAACAAAATTTTGCCAACTGCAAAAGTTTTTGTCCGTTGAAAAGATTGAGAAGATCTTTCTGAATGCAGCCTTTTCCTGAATTATGGATTCCTCATTAAGTTTTGTGCTGGAAATAAAATAATTTTAATTATTTCTATTTCCTGGCTGTGTTTGGGAAGAGGCACATCATAGTCACAGAAGAGGGAGTCTTGAAAAGGAGTCCATGAAATCCAGGAAGAAAAACAGGCTTTATGCACAGAAACCTGTGTGTTGACTGTGGATGGATGCAGGTAATTTCCCTGGAGCCACTGTAGGGTGGAGCATCCCTGAGCCCTCCACAAAGGGCTCAGCATGCTGTGAGCTCCATTCCAGCGTCCCTTGAGGACAAACTCTTCGAAGTGAAGTTATTTTCTATAAATTAGGTGCTACCTTCCTCCTGATGCAGAGACATTTCAGATCAGCTCTGCTTCCAGAGGGAAGTGCAGATGTACTTGTAGATGCTGATCCAAGGTCACACTTTTCCAGCTTTCTCCACTGTTGACACCTAATTCTGGAGCCCTGTTCAACCCACAATTGTCTATCTTCTATCTAGCAACTCTGGTGAGACTCTAACCTTTGTAAAGTAGCGATTCACCAGCCAGTTTTTCCCAGGAGCCTCACCTGGGAGATGTTCCCACGTGGGAGGCTCCATGAAAACCCTGTAGAAAAAATCCTGTAAGACAAATTTACTCAGAACTTAAAGATCCTCTCTGGAGAAGAAGATTTTCTTAGAAACAATATCATAGGATCATTGATGCTGGAAAAACCTCTAAGGTCATCAACCACTTCCAAGATGCTCCGGGCTATCTCAGTACCAGATCTATTTCTGGACCATTTATCTCCAGTGGCTTAAGTGTGAGCTGCAAACATTTATGTGACGGGGGATAAAAGCATTGAGGCAGCAACTGCCAGCTGAGCAGTCACGTAGTGTCCTTGTGGAAATCTGGGAAATTGTGTCAAGTGCCTGTGCAAGGAGCCTCCGAGTCACAGGAGCAGGGCTGTGGAGTAGCTCTGTGCACGTGTACCAGCTCCCGGGAACGCAGGACAGGCGTTTTGGCAGGTGTGTGGGCAGTGGTTGCAGAACACCAAGTGTGGTGTAAATGTACTTTAACAGGTTTCTCAATCGTTTCTCTGGGTGAGCAGGACTGTGCCTTTCACTGTCTGAGCTTTTCCATGTGCCTCTGGAATCTGTTTGGTGACCTGGATAATACAGGCAGAGGCAGCTTCTGCTTTCACATTGGAAAGGGATTTTCATTTAATAGAATATCAGTGGGCGTTACGGGCCCCTCTGGATGGGATCTGATGCTAAATAAATTCAGACAATAAATATTTGTACATGCTGTCAATACAGAGGACAATCATCTTAGAGTTCCCAAACTTAATTCCACCAATTTGGGGGATGCTGGCACCCACAGTGTTAGCAGTGGAAGTCACAACTGCTGACTTTGGGTGCAGGCAGAGACACCCCACGTTTGTTCACTCCAATACATTCCTGGCTCGTTATCCTGCAGCTCCTCGTAGACCAAAACCAAACCCCACATTTTTATCTCCTCCTTTTCAAGTAGCTGCTAGATTTCCAAGTGTGAATATAGGGAAGGGGGGGTTTTTTTGTACTTTGAGCCAGCTATGGAGTAACTTGATATTTTCACGTGTGCACAAAACCCCACATCTGGGGGAAATTGCGCAAACTGTTGCATATTTCATTGCCACCACCTCAAGTACTGAACATTGATTTAGGTAAGACTCTGCACACATACATAGAACATGAACACGGACACTCTCAGCTCTTATTTAGAGCAAGATAAAGAGTTACAAAATACAGTGTGACAGCAGGGTAGAAATTATTCCTCCCATTCTTTTATCACTGTCTTCTGATGAATACCAGCAGTCACATTTCTCTTTTACTTTGGGTGGTTCACCAATTGCCACATGTCAGGGACTTTTAAATGGCGGCTTGGGGCTTGACTGATTAATTTGCAAGATGTTACATGATTTGAAGAATTAGAATTGCATCATTTGGAGTTCTGTGTCAGCCAGAAAACTGCCCACTCTGTGCAGGCAGACAGGGAAAATGCCTCACTCTGCTGAGGTGCCTTGGTCGAGAAAGTAGTTTGGCTTTTTTATCTGTCTTTATCTTTCTTTCTGTCCTGCCTGAAGTCTGCAGCTTCAGCTGAGTGTTTTCAGTCCTTCTCAGAACTGGGAGCTCACACAACAACCTGTTTTCTTGGAATCCCAGTGTGTGAATTGTCTGGGAAACTCACTGTCACGAGAGATAGTTTACACCGGCAGCTGGGCAGGCTTCAGGCAGGGACTGGGCATCACTGCAGGCCACATTTGGGGTTATAGACCTAAGAAATTCAGAAACATAAATAGAAAGTTTGGGACAAGGGGGAAAACTCAGGATTTAGCTCAGTATTGCATTACAGAGGGGTATGATGGAAATACCCCATCTGTACCACCCCACGTCTGCCTGCTGCTTTTACCTTCCTCAGAAGCACCCATGGCTTGGAATTTTGTGTTAAAAAAACCCAACCAAGATTAAGACACTGCTAAATCTCAAGTAGGGCAATGTTTCATATATATTGCTTAGATCTGTCTGCAAAGTTGATGTGAGTTCATAGAAAACTTGGCATTGCCTTAGCTGAGAACTCTTTACCTCTTTATTGCACAGCAGATCTTCACAGTATCAGGGATGCTTAGACTTGGTCTCTGCAAGAGTAGTGTTTAAGTAAAGTTAATTATGTCAACATTGCCTTTAAGCATGGTTTTATGAATCTACAGCCAAACTTGGTGTTAACAGTTATTGCAATCATCATTGTTGTTATTATTATTGTTGGTATTGTTTTCTCTATTATTACTACTACTCCTATTACTACAAAATGTTTTAATGTTATAGACTCATGAATTAATTACTTGAACAATTAGTTCATGGCTCAAGAACATACAGGAAACTCTGAAAACAACTGTATGCAAAGTAGTATCAACATAGAAGCCAAATTAGCTGGAAATAAAGAATGCTTTCTTAATGTGTCCTTTCTTTACTCTGATCTGGTGATATTTTAATCAATTATTTAATTAAGAAAGACACATTAATTTAGAATGCCAGCATCAGCGCAGAAAGTTTCAAAGACCAGGGACAACCTGAAGGTCGTGGGTGGTGATGAGGCCATTCAGAGATAACAGGGGATCTTCCCAAATTTCTCTCTTTATTCCTGTTTGTGTTCAGTGGAGCAGTCACACCTTGCAAAGGCAGCTCAGAAAGGACAAGAAGGAGCAGGACTTTTCCTCACGGGTGTGTCCAAGCGTCTGGAAGAGGAGGGAACTTGGGAAGCGTGTGTTCGGGCGAGGAGAGCCAACCAGCCCTTGGAAGCGCAGGGAGTGGCTTGGAGTGGGGCTGTATAACGGGCAGGCCAGGATGGGCCACCCTCAGCCTGGACACGGAGCTGCAGCGCTGGCACTGGAGAATTCCAGCACGGATGGCTCCACAGACTGGCCCCAGCGAGAAGGGGACAAGACCCGTTCCAGCCTTTCCACAGCTTTTCACTTGGGAAGAGGTCGGGATCCGCAATGGCGGCAGGCAAGGCCAGGAGCAGTGGCTGGTGATTGACAGGAAGGTTTATGATGTCAGCAAGTTTTCCAAGAGACATCCCGGGGGCAGCCGGGTTATCAGCCACTATGCTGGGCAGGATGCCACGGTAAGAGCTGGGAAAGCTGTTGGAGGAAGGTGGTTCCAGTGGCAGGGAAGGAGGATGTGGTGGGAATCCTCTCTGGTGGTGGTCATCACTGTGCTTGGTCGGAGAGCAGAGTGAGAAAGCAGCACGATGATCTTGGGCTGCAGGATGTAAGGAAAAGTCCTACAAATACATTTGAACCCAGATCTTCCAGGGATTCCTGCAAAAAATCTTTGATCTAGAGGATTCCTCTGAAATCATTTGGTGCTTGTTGGCAGGAATAATAAATTCTAAGCAGATCTCCCAGACTATGCTGAAAGGAGACACTGAATTTCTGAATAGGCAGAAATCTGAGCACTGGAAACATGGGCATAAGCTTGTGATGTGGGAGATTTAATTCTTGTCATGACAAGACTCTCTGACTTGAACAAAGTTGCTTAGCCTGTCTAATCCCTCGGGTTTCAGCATGCAGAATGGGATAGCACTTCCTAACTCCCGGCCCAAAATGAACCAGATCAGTTATTTTTCATATTTAATCCCTTGCACCCTGCTTGAAACTGGGGCAAAAAAATACCCGGTGATCTCAGAGGAAGAAAAAGGAGAGGTTTGAATCTTGTTTGGTTTCTCCCAGGTTCACTGACCTTCAGAGCATAGGCCAGCCCAGAGATCCTGGTGCCATCTCCTGCACTTTCTGCCACTGGACTTTTACAGAAGGAGTCAAGGAATGCAGAATGCATGGAATGATTTGTCCCCAAGCTATGTCCTCCCAGCTCCTGCAAGGACCTGCCTTTACATCATTGTATTTATAGACAGCCAGGGGCTTTAACCACAGTGAATGTGTTTTAAAAATGACCTTTGATCTTACTTGCTTTTATTGTTGCAGTAATTACAATCTGATTTTATTTGCTCCTAAAGATGTTTTCGAACTTCTAGCTGTACTATGTCTCTTTGAAGACAGGACCACAACCAGTAGCCGAAAATCGTGGGTTCAATGTGGATTTGTGTTGCATCCTAACAACACTTTCTGTCTTGCCCTTGCTAATCTTAATCATTCTTTTTGCTTTTAAAATGCTGCTTGTTCATATATTCTAAGAAATCCACATAGAAAAGCAAGACAGGAAGGTGTCTCAAAAAATTACTGATGCAGGGGCTTTACTTAAATCAGGATCCAGGATTTTTTTTTTCCAAGACTACTCCAGAGCTCATAATTGTGTATACAAAGTGAGAATTGTCTTCCTCTGTGGGGATTATTTTGAAGATACAAGGCAACACCATTGCAGAACATTTAATTGATTGCAAATGTTGTGAGTTATGTGCGTAGTAGGTGATAGTTCCTAAAGTTAATTTCTAAAATTAATCTTAGTAAGATGCTAATCAGGGCCTAAGAGCAGGGAGGAGAAAAGACAGGCAGGACTGAGAGGCTTTCAGGGATAAGAATCTGTGATACTTATCTCATGGATAGGAGTTTCTGCTTGAAAGGATTCTGGTTCCTGTTTTCAAGCTGCAGTATAGATACTTATGGATTAAATCAGAATACCTGGCAAGAGGGAGGGATATAAAAATACATAAGGACCTGGAGGATGAGGGGCACAAAATCACGATGGAAAAATTTCCCCAGTCCTCTGGGTCTGGACAGAGTTGTTCATTTGTCACTGTGACAAAGGGTCACAAGATGTCTGTAGAAAAGCCCAAATATCCAAAAAAGTCACCTTGTTCTGACTTTTCCTATACTCAGGGAGTGACTGTCTCCAGCCAAGAGGCTCCAAGGAAGTCCTCTGTCCTCTTCCAGGAATTTGATCCTGACTAGACCTGTGCAGGATATTTGGGTCATGCTCATCCATGCTGATTTTCAGAGCCACAGTCAGCAAAATCAGACTGTTCAAAACCAGGATTTTGTTCTGTCCACTCTTTCTGGAAGGAAAAAAAGAGTATGGCCAGCCTCTTTAATTTTCTTCTGGAAAATCCACTGAGGACATGAGATAAAGAAGAGTTTTGATTCATCTGGAATCTTATCCTTTATTCCATTGTTTCTATTTGATTTTGAACTGGGATTTCAAATGGCACTTGAACAGGCCCATTTGTGTCACTACCATCACCCACTTCCCCAGAACATCAACCAGTCTGGAAATTTGGAGGGAACTGTGAGAGACACCCAGTCTGGGCTGCTGAATATGAGGCTTCAGCATCTACTTTTTATGGCCTTAGTGTTACACAGACAGGATTTCAAAGCCTCAGCCCAAGCATGGCAAAGACACACCTCATTCCCTGCTCCTGGGTTCCATCCATAGGGCAGGGCTGCTGGCTGGAGACTTCTAGGGACAGACTGTGCTGAAACAAGCAGATGAAACAACACGTTTCCCTCTGCAAAGGGTTTTTCATCAAACCCTTTCATGTTTATTACCAGCCTCGCCCAGGGGCTTTTATGAAATCTGGGCTCTTGAAATCTCTCCAGCTTCCTTGGGCCAAGCTCCAGTTGATGGCAAAGAGTGACAGGAGAGACAAAAATGGACAAGGGGAGCAGGATTTTGTGTTGTAATCCAGACCTGGGGAATGAGAGGCTCAGCTCTGGTGTTCAGTCACGTGCCCTCTCTCACTCCTTCCCTTTGTGTTCCTCAGGATGCCTTTGTGGCATTTCACAACGACAAGTCCCTGGTGCAAAAGTACCTGAAATCTCTACTGATTGGGGAGCTGGCACCAGATCAACCCAGCTTTGAGTCTAATAAAAAGGTGAGTGCCCTAGATTCCAGTGGTGGGAATGGCTTGGGGTTCAGCACGGGAGGAGAAGGAATCACCCCTGAGGGAGCACGCCTGACGCTGTGGGTGGGCAGGAGGTGGTGGTGGTGGGCAGGCATGGAAACATGACTGTCCCAGCATCACTAAATCCACTCCTGGGAGCAAGGAATGAGCTCCAGAGCCCCAAATCCTGCTCAGTTCTCCTCGCTGGGATGTCTCGGCACCAAAGCAAAAGCAAGATCTGTTGACCTCATGCATGTTTTGGCACAGAGCCCCTACTGACAGAACATCTCCTCTGACTTCTGTGGCTGCTTTGGGGCTCCTGGCTCTGCTCTATGGCATTTTCAAAGTAAACAGTGCATTGATACACACTTCACCCACAGAAATCCCTTTTCTTTACCCACAGAAATCCCTCTTGGAGGATTTTCGTGAGCTGCGCTGCACTGTTGAGAAGATGGGACTTCTGAGGCCCGATTACTTCTTCTTCTTCCTGATTTTCCTTCACCTCCTGGTGCTGGATGCTGCAGCCTGGCTCGTGGTCTGGTACTTTGGCACATCCCTGGTGCCTTTCCTGGCTGGCATGGTGTTCTTCACCACTGCCCAGGTAAACTGCTGACAAGTGCTCAATGCTGCAGACGCCCTCGGCTCTTCCAGGTGGAGAGGATTAATGGGATGTTCACGTCCCAGACATTGCCTCTCCTTAGATCCCATCATCTGGCTGAAGATGACAAGCACGTTCTACGTCACACTTTTTGTTGCCTGCAGCAAATCTCCTTTTGCTGACAGGCTGCTCCCTTGGGATGGTGGGGTTGTTGTGGAACTGGCTCCTTTCACAAGATGGGATGAGCTGATCTAATCGCTTACCCCAGCAAAAAGAGGGCATACTTCATTCTCACCTGCACTTTTGGCTCTCTGTTCCTTCTGTCAGATGGCTCTGGTATTTCTGGGGTCCTTTATGAGTCCCCACTAGCCCTGAATAGTTTTCTGCTGGATTAGTAAATTCTTCCACAGAAGGGAAGGATCCATTTCAGGGTGGCTGTAGGGAAAGAGGGAATAGGGATTTGTGACCCTCGGATGGGAGAAATTGAAGGGCGTGGCAGAAGGAGGAAAACAAGATTTTCTTATTAGCACTGAACACTTAAGTCTGCTCAGATCTCCCTGGACCAGGTGCAAATGAGGTAATTTATTTAATTAATCTGTTTTATTTGCCTAATATCTGCTAAGGCAGATGTCCCTCAAAGAGCAGTCTTGTATTTATTTCCATGGGAATATGGAATGCAGTGAAGCCACAGACTTGGAAACCGTTCCACAACAGAATTCCGTGCTGTGACAGTGAAGTTAATTGCAGTGATGCTTTGCTGCTTTCCCTATATTCCAGATGAAACCAATATCTGCAATTGAGCAGCTCTAGTGGACAGTGGCCTGGATGGAGGTTCCCAGCCCTGTGAGTGTCTCTTCCCCTCATTGGAAGGAGAATGAAACTCACACTCTGAAGTTACAGACTCATGGGGCAAATTATTGCAACCTGTTACCTTTCCTCAGTAATCCTTCTGTCTCACAGATCCAGATGGGCTGGTTCCAGCACGATCTGGGGCACTGCTCTGTCTTCAGGAGGCCCAGGTGGAATCATCTCCTGCAGACTGTGGTGATAAACATGCTGAAGGTACTGGTGAGAATGTTCTCTGGGGCTAATCGGGACTGAGCAATGGATGGGAGTGTCCCTAAATCCAGTCAGGGTCACCTGTGACGGAATTGCAACAAATAGAGATGTGATCCTTGATATTGCTCCACTTTGAATCCCTGGTGTTGCCCTTTTCCCCACGCAGGGGTTGCCTGCCAGCTGGTGGAACCACCTGCACAACCAGCACCATGCCAAGCCCAACTGCTTCCGCAAGGACCCCGACCTCAACATGCACCCTCTCCTCTTCAGCCTGGGAAAGACCCTCTCTGTGCAGGTCTGGAAAAGCAGATTTAATGACAGAAAGCTAGAATGTGAGATAGATATATATATAATATATAATGATAACAGCCCAGATTGTGCCTTGAAATGAGGTGGTCGTTAAGGTCCCTTCCAACCCAAACCATTCTGGGATTCTTTGATAATCCCCAAAGTGCTCCAAGGTCTGAGAGTCTCGTGTTATTGCAGTGCTGAGGCACCAGCTCCTGAGAAGCAAAGGCTTGAAATCAGTTCTTAAGTAAGGGCAAGCACCTTGAAGGCAGCTCCAGGGGTGAGTCAGTCCACTTGCATAGATGGTATTAGTGAGTCAGATGTTCCCTCTGGATCCTCCTGGCTGCTGGAGCTGTTGGGCACCCAAATCCTTCAGGGCCAGCGGAGCTGCCATGCACCGAACACAAACGCAGGGAATGATTTCCTAATCCTGAATTTTATGGCTTTCATAAAAAGGGAGACTATGAATAGATCCTCCCTGCTTCCATTACTGACTTCTGATAGCATCAGGATAGGCAAGGGCTCATTTGCCTTTTCTTTTCCTTGTAATTCCTTTTACTCACGGGCGATGAAATGGCCTCGTTGCAAGATAAACCAGCCTCTTAAAATAATGCCTTTCTCTCTTTTACCTGCTGAAGAAACTCTCCAAGGCACACGGAAAATTGCAGCTCTGCTGTCTCAGAAAGGTTCCTGCAATGAGGGTGACAAAAGGCTTAGTGGTGGAAAACTGTTGGCTTTCAGCTGGGAAGGATTTTGTCAGGGATTTTGGGAAAGATCTCTCATGTAGGAGCATGAGCATCCAGAGCAGGCTGGCTGTGCTCCACTGGGTCTGACAGAGTGAAAGTGTAGGAAATCAGTTCTCATGTCTTCCTGCTTTTTAACAGGATCAGAGTCAGGCACACCATGGATGGGCAAAGTGGATTTCAGGATTTTGGGGTTTTTTTAATCTGGTTCATTTGTTGTTTCAGTTTTGATCCAGTGCAGCTCCGGAAGTAGTTTGCTTTAGCTCCTTGTTGTCTTGTCTTTTGAAGTATTACATTCACAAAAATTTGGAGTGATGTTAAGAAACCTCTTGTGTAAATGGTGAAAAAATGCAGGGTGAAGAAATAAACTTAATTGTGCTTTTTATAAATATTTCAATATCTTTTAATTTTACAGCTTGGAAAGCAGAAGAAGAAGTTCATGCCTTACAATTACCAGCATAAGTATTTCTTCTGTGAGTATCCCCTAAAATCATGAGTGCATCCTCTCCCCCACAAAATAAAGGTTTTAAAAATATTCCCATTGAAGTGACAGCTCCAGGAAGCTTCCTTCATGTTAAAGAAGATCCACAGGAGAAGGAATTGCCCCTTAAGACTCTGTTTGAGTTATAAGATGTAGATGGGGGTGTATCAAACAGAGGGAAGAAAGGGATGGGGAAAGAATTGGAGAAGTGATGAGAAGAAAAGAGGAAGAGAGTATGTGGATGCATGGCAGACAGCAATTTTTCTTCCACTGGAAAAAAAGAATCATTTTTATGATGGCAGTGAAATTCCAAATGTCTCTCTCTCTGTTCTGTCCTTCAGTGCTGGCCCCACTCGCCCTCGTACCCTTCTTCCAGCTGTCAATATTCTACTTTGCAATCAAGAGGAAAAAGTGGTTGGTAAGCACTGCTTCCCTGTCTGGAAAACTCCAAAAATGTCACTGTATTCACCTTCACCTCCCGTTGGTTGGGACTGAGGGGTAAGAGAGAAGAAGGATAGAAAAGGCTGATTCTAGGCTTGCTGCAGCAAGAGAAAATTGTTTAGAAGAGGCTTTTTTAGCAGATAAATAAAAGTTATCAGGGAATTCCCAGGCCCAGAGTGTGATGGCAGGGCTGTTGTCTGCAGTTATGGATGGTTAGGTGGGAATATTTCAGGGACGCACCCACCTTGATGCAGAATGGAACTTACTCCTGATAAATCAGAAATTTGCATATAAGATCATTTTTTAAGCTGCAGTTCAAGTAGAAGGGAGAGGATGGAGTGGAGGCATTTCCTCAACAAAGGCTGATT
This sequence comes from Corvus cornix cornix, assembly GCF_000738735.6. NCBI lineage: Eukaryota > Metazoa > Chordata > Aves > Passeriformes > Corvidae > Corvus > Corvus cornix. The sequence goes on along the minus strand of NC_046335.1, from coordinate 58,360,752 downwards.
TTCATCCTGATTTGTTTTGTTTTGTTTTGTTTTTTTTTTTAACAGGACCTGATATTGGTTGTGGCTTTCAACATCCGAGTCTGCCTCATGTACATTCCTTTAATGGGATTTAAAGCCTTCATGGTGTACTACTGGGTGTCCAGGTAACTCAGAGCCCCCCCAGAGCCCCCATAATTAAAATTTGTAACCAATATTGAGCTTCAGAGGGAAGAAATAAAAACTAGCACTGCAATTTTCTCCAAAATAAACAGTGAAGAAGAAACAGTTTAACTTCAGGGGGGTGGTGGCAGCTCAGGGGACATCTGCAGCATCTGCAACTTGAGTAGTTCTTACACTCTAAAAGTGCTTTTTTACTTGAGAAGAGACTTAGCAAAGTGTTTCAATGTTAAATTTGGATGGGATTAGAGATCTGACGAGAGTTCCTGTGTTTATCTGCCCAGATACCTTGAGAGTACCTGGTTTATTTGGGTGTCCCAGATGAATCACATCCCAATGGACATTGATTACGACAAGAATGAAGACTGGGTGTCTACTCAGGTGAGAAACTCCTTTCTTCTGGAATACTGGGTCTGCTGGTCTGAATTACAGGACAAAGACAACGTTGTTATTCTCTTAGGTTTGGTGTTGATGAGGTTTGTCCTTCCATTCATTAAATAATCATTTCTGTGATACTCAAACCATTTAAAATTTCAGTTGGAAAGCAGGACATCTAGATTTTAAAAATCCTGTTCTTTCACTGAAAGGCCTTGATGTGCTTTTCACAACCCTTTCCCCTCCCTATTATAGAAAAGTTCTGGTGGTGTAACAGCCAATCTCCTTTGTAGGCCAGCTAAAGAGAAGCAAAGTGGGATTCCTTTATTTTTACCCCGCAGGCTGCAGGTTTACTACAGATCAGATAAATCTGACAAAATTGCCTGATAAAAATGAGTATGTAAGTGGAACTTTGCTCACATCTATCCTGCCTCCAGCAGTATAACCCCACATAGTGGGTTTGAAGCAGTTTCCTGTTTTATCAAGGATAAAAATTTAGCCTGGCTAGTCTAGACTGTGCTGAATTCCTCAGGGCAATGATAGCTGTAATACCTGACATTGCCTTGATTTTTATGCTAGGTAAGGGTGGGCAGTGATTGCTGGGGGTTCAACTGTTGGATTTGCAGGAAAATAAAATCTAAATCCTGTGGGGTTTTGGTTTTTTTTTTCCCTCCCAGCTCCACGCAACCTGCAACGTGAACCAGTCTGTGTTCAATGACTGGTTCACCGGGCACCTGAACTTCCAAATCGAGCACCAGTGAGTATCATCCTGGGGGAAAAAAAATGGGAATAATCTGGGGCAGGGGGATATTTTGAACAGGGAGGAAGCCAAGTCTTGCAGTAACTGTCCCTCATCCCATTCTGCAGTCTGTTCCCCACAATGCCTCGGCACAACTACTGGAAAGTGGCTCCCCTGGTGAAAAGCCTCTGTGGCAAGCACGGCATTGAGTACAAAAGCAAGACTTTGCTGGAAGCCTTTGCAGATATTTTGCAGTAAGTATCAATTAACAAGGTGATTTTGCTCTGCAATGGCATGTAAGAGACACCCAGGCAGCCACTTCAAATCAATGTCCATGGAGAGATCAAACCTTGAGTTTATTTAGATTTTTCTAAAGGCACATTAACTTGTAAAGTTTCAAAGTTGTTTTTTTTTTTTCTCTTCCTTAAATCCTCTCAACTCATTCCCAGCTGTCGGACTTTGCTATGAGGTGTCCACTCATTTTAAAATCCATTTTTTCCATTTATTCCTTGAACTACAGTTTGCTTCCCACAAAGTTGAGCTCTGTCTCCTCCTAAGTGATTTTTTCCCTTCTGTTCCTGCAGTTCCCTGAAGGATTCTGGGGAGCACTGGCTGGAAGCATATCTGCATGGATAGAAACTGGCCACTCCCCAAGGGAATCCCTTCACCAGACAACTGCTGCCAAGAGCCAGGACACACCATCCCTCTGTGTGTCCTCAGGCATAGGAACTCAGGAGCTGGGCAAAGTTAATTTCAGTAAGAATCAAGTGGGAAAGTGGCTTCAAGATACATTTTTTCTTTGTTCCCAACCATGAACCTCTGTTTTTTCCTGCTCTCAATCTCAGAATTTAGAGATGGGCTTTTAAACTTGGGGAGAAGTAGCTCTTGAATCAGCTTGATCAGTTTAACTTTATTGGAAGTGCCAGCTCCTTGCTTATGGAAGAGGTTTGAAAGGAAATTCTCCGAGTCATAGAGTCCTGGAACGGTTTGGGTTGGAAGGGACCTTAAAGATTGTCTTGTTCCACCCCCTACCGTGGGCAGGGACACCTTCCACCAGATCAGGTTGCTCCAAACCCTGTCCAGCCTGGCCTTGAACACTTCCAGGGATGGAGCAGTCACAGCTTCCCTGGGAATCCTGTTCCAGTGCCTCACAATAAAGAATTGCTTCCTAATATCCAATCTACACCCACCCTCTGTCAGTTCAAAACTCTCGTCCCTCATCCTGTCCCTACAAGTCCTCATAAACACTCTCCATCTTCTTCACAAGCCTCTTGCAGTATTAAGGTCTCCTTAGTGTTTTTGGCTCAGTGGACCAGTGAAAAAAAGCAGGGAAAGTGCAGGAAGTCAGGAGACATTAGGCCAGGGGGAATTTTTAAGGGATATTCTAGAACAGATCAAATAAAAGTGCGAAGAACAAGGTGGCCTGGGGCATGTCCCCATCGCTTCTGGTCACGTGTGGAGCCCTTGCTCTGAGCACTAAGGGTTGTAACAGGTTCTGCTCGTGGCTTGCTTGGGCAGGCAGATCAGCTGGGGGCTGGTTACACCTGCAGCAGCCAGTGTGAGCACAGTTTGTATGGCAGGCAGTGTTTATAGGCATAAATACATGTCTGGGTTTTAACTGAGTGCTGACTGTGCTGTCAGATTGGATTTCTGGTGTAGACCAGCATTGAATCAGGCTGAGAAGACAAGGCACTGAGGAGTAGGTCCAGATTTCAAGGATATTTACAGTACTTTTGCTTTTAAATACATATATATGTTACATTTTATCTAAGTTTACCTCTTGGTAGTTAGGACAATTAGATTCACAAGAGAATGATGAATAAAGTTTTCTTCTTCATGATTTTTAGATTGAAGTCAAAGCCTGTTTTAGAAGGAGCTCTGATTAATCTTGCTGATTTTGAAAAGAAATTATGATTCAATGACATTTCCTAATGCCCCATAGAGCAAACATATTCCATTATGGGACTGGCAGAACCCGTGTGGTGCCGTAGCCACCTCACTGACCCAAACCCATGAAGGTTTTCGTGGCAAGGACCTGTGATGGCAAATAAAGAGACAATTTGCCCATAAAAGCAAAGGCCATGTGGTTCTTCTCCTCTGCCGTTCACACCCAGAACTTCCAGTGGATAAATCACCCACAGGAGGAAGATGTGGGAGATTAAAAAGCAGCTCACTTGTGCTGCAGTTTACAGATACCAACACCTCTCTTCTGGGTAACAAGACCAAGCCCAACAAACAAAGCAGAAGGAGTATGGAGTTTTTATTTTTGCCTTTGTTTTTATTCAGAACATCTCCATTTCTGCTTTTTGTTCATATTTTTGTGTGCAGGTGCAGGTACCAATAACACTGTTCTGGTTATTTCGTAATAATGGCTGACAGATGTCTTTGAAAAGGGTCCTGTTTAGAAAAGTAGTTATTAAAAAGTGTTTAAAATGTAGTTTGGAAATCCCTGCTAACTGGTCCCTACAGCAATTACGCATTCCCAAATCCAGGGCTGGTTATAATGGTGGTATCCATAATTATTTGCAAAAGTAGCAACATTTTATATGTATTGAAGGGATAATAGTGTGTTGAGGTGAATGCAGGAATTTCATGGTACTACATGAAGACATTTTAAAATTGATGTCCTGCTGAAGGTAATACAAATGTTAAGGATTCCTCCTTTTTTTTTTACCAGTGAGACTTGAAAGCTGTGCTGATCCTGAGTCCCACCAAAATCAATACAAAGCTGAATCAAAAGGGTTCTTTGTGGTGTCAGTCTCATAAATCAAACTGATCATTCGTAGTGTTTAATTAGAATTCTGCTTATTTGAATGTCATTATTTATTGAGTCTTTTTTCAACCTGGTTTTAATTAAAACATTTCTGTCTCTTATTTGTCGCAACAGGCTGCTCTATGTCGATAACAATTTCTTTATCTTTTTAATAAAGGTTATTAAGAGTGGAGCTGGTTTACCTTGGTTAAACTCTAACATGTTTTACAAACTCTAGGGGGTCAGGTGAGGACTGTAATGTTCCCTGAAAGACAATATTTGCCATCTGGAATACCTGGAAGAGACAAGGAAATTAGGCAGATATTTTGCAGAATCCTTCTGGCTGCAGGAGTTTGTGCTGAGATATTGCTGGAAGTGGTTCCCTTATCCAGGCAGAGCAAAAGCTCTTTTGTATCTTTTTGTTCTTCCCTCAGGTCCCAGATTTAGGGATGCAATTGGATAAGATGCTTTGGGTGGAATCTGATGAATAGGATTTAGAAATGGATGGAACAACTCCCTTTTCTGCCGTTGTCCTGCTCTGTGTGGCAGCACCTCAGCCTAGCACCTCTTTCCTGTGTGTAAAATGACTCACTCATGCACTGCACTCTTACCAGCCACCCCTGCAAAAAAAAATCCTTCTGTTTTATTGCCTAAAAACGCTTCAGTGATTGGTTGGAAAGCAACTTGTTGCCTGACTTGAAGGAAATTGCTGTTTCTATATCCATAAAGAGAGAGCCAGCCAGAAACAGAGGTTGTATTTACACTGAACTCCGAGAAAACAGGTGATTTAATTCCAGCTTGCCACCTAAAATGCCTTTTCCTCAGATGTTGCCCACAGAACGTGTGTTCTGCTATTACTCCTAAGCCCTTGAAGTGCTGAGCTGTGCTCCCCTGCAAGTACGGAGCTGCCTCTGTCTGAGCAATTTTCTTCTTATCACCCACCCAAGGGTGGGGCGTGCTTGGTTTTCCTGGCTGCCGTCCCCCTGAGGGGCCTCATCCCGTGGGCATGCTTGGATCACACTCTTACAGGCAGGACTGTGCTTCCCAGAGGATATTTATGGCTGATTTCTCTCAAAAATGGAGCTGGGAGAGGCAATCCTGCATCCTTTGTAATTAAACTTGTAAGAGTGATGTGGTACCTAAGGTTTTAGGTGAGGCCACAGCCCTTCAGTTCAACCTGTCCCTCAGGAAATTGCTCATCTCCTCCATGGATTGTGGCAGGTTGGCATCAAAATATTAATTCTTTCACTGTGCTTCAAGTCTTCTTAACTGGTGAGGGGTGAGGATGTCCCTCAGTTAAACTCTTGGCCTCTCAAGGGTATTTTTCTATTTTCTCAGGAAAATATAAATGCATCTTTCACATGTCCTCTTATTGTTGGTGATAGATGAGGAAAAATCAAGTGAAATAATCAGAAATCAAGTGAAATAATCTTTACTGATTTGTCTGATCACTAAACTCAATCTAGACTGAAAAAAATCGTTTTTCCCTGAAGGATCTACATTCCCTCTTGGAAGTAACACCTGAAAACACATATAAAGAGATGTAAAAATACATATTTTAGGGATGGTTTAGGTTCTGGAAATGGTCTAGAACTCTCTCTATTGACTGTTCTGTCCTTACTGAAATTTACCACTCAAGTCATATTTAGCCTATCTGTGTCTTTTATCTGCAGGGTGGTTATGCTCAGAAGAGTAAATATGTTTATATTTGAGATTTTGATTTTGTGGGGTTTTTTTTCCATTCTAAAAAAAACCAAACCAACCCATGCTCAGCCACCCATGCTATCTTTTTGTGCCAATTAATCTAGTTTATTGATTGAAGGTGTTGACACAAAGGTGCCCACTGGAGCTGTTATTCCAATCTATGATGGGTTAGGAGAGATTCAGTTTAAATGTATTCATGAAATAAAAACAAAGGCAATTTTTAAAAATCCCTTGCGTTGTGGGGGTTTTAATAGTATGTGACACCTGAAAAAATCCAGCAGGAACATCCAGAATCCAGCCCTGTGAGGAGACCATTGAGCAAGAACAAGCTAATTATGCAAATGAAGCCCATGTTCCCTGCAAGAACTGCTGCACACAGCGATCTGCATGCCCTTCATTTTCACTCTGACTCATAATTCCACTTTAGGGAGCAGAACTGTGCACACTGCTTGGATCCCAGTCTGTGAAGGGCTGGGGTTTGCTTACGTGGGCTTTTCGACTCGTTTACAACCTGTTGGATCAGTGTCAGCTTCCATTCATGGTCTGTGGGGTTTCCAGAGCAACAAACAGGCAGGAGAGGGCAAAAGAGAGACCACATCAGATCAGAGCCTTATTGCAGTGCCCAAAAGTGGATGCCTGAAGAAGGAAATAAACCCAGCTTCAACAGGGTTTATTTTGTTATCCTACATGCACTGAATCCACAGGGACTTACCCCATGTGGGAAGAGGCAGCTCTGACCACAGTGATTTAAAGGGTGGCTCTTCTGAGGAATTACTCATTTCACTCCCAGTGATTTGTTAGGACCTTTGGAATTGCATCCTCATGCCAGAGGTCCCAAATATTCATCTAACCTTCTTCTGTTCCTCTGGAATGATGAAATAGCCTAAAACTCTTTGACCTGTTGCAATAGTGGATTTACCAGGCTGCGCCTCCTCATGAAGTTGAAAGAGGATTTGTCTTTATTTTTTATTTTTGCCTTTATTTTCTTGTGGAAGTGGGTGTTAGATCTACACTCACCACCACAACAACAAAAAAAACCCAAACAAAAACCTCTAAACCAAACCCAAAACCCACATAAAAAAATACATATTAAAACATCTATGCCATAAAAAAAATTACGTCAAACTAAGATTCCTGTTATGTCAGGGAGAGAGGAGCCAATCAGTTTTGGAATGTTCTGCCTGAGCTTTTTCTCAGGGAAGTAGATGGGATACAAATTCCAGCTGGGATTTCTGATGCCTGTTTCAACACCCCATTGTGAAGCTCCGATTTGCTGAATCAGAAATCTATCAGCTGTGCACAGCAATGAGCAAAGCAAAGCAGGCAGGGACTACCCAGCAAAATGCTCATTATAGTTATTTAAATATCAGCTGTGGGATGTGAGCTAAAAGCTTGATATTGCAGCACACAAAATTTGCTCAATGCAAGTGGTGGTGATGTAAGATTTTTAACCCTAGGATTGAAGTTGCAGGCTGTGGGTGTGTGAAAATGAAAGAGATGCTCTCAGGGTAGTTTTAAATGCCCTTTTATTAACTCACTTCTCCTTTTTATTGCTCCTACCAACTCTTAAATGAAAATATCCCTTGAGTAAGAAGGTGATACATGCTGACAGCCAGTGAAGTGAGGGAGAACAGCCAATGTGACTGTCCACCTGACAGTCCTGAATTCTGTGGTCTCTGGAACGAGCCGAAATCCAGCAGTGCCCAAAACGGTGGTAGAAAAAGCACTGAGGGAACTTTTCCCTGACTCAAGTAAGGTGGGTTTGGAACTATCATTTACAGTTTGAACATCTCTCTGAAATGTCTCCCCTCCAATGAAAAATCTCAACTCCTTTTTGTCCCTTTAAAATTTAACTCCATGCATCAGGGCCCTGAGCTCTTAATTTTGACTCCTTGTATTTAAAAATAATTGATGATGAAAGGCCCTGTGTTATATCTTTAACCAACATCCCCTTTTTTTCAGTATAAACTCTTAATTTGTATCCTTGCTACACTCCCCACTCCAAAATCTGAATATCTCTGGATAACTTCACTGCCTGTGTGAATTATCTTGCCACCTCCATCTCTCCCTAATAACACCTTGGGAAGGGATCTGCCTTTGGGCTACTCTCTCCAGTTTTGTTATTCCTGGGATTCTGCCACTATTCCCCCCCTAAGCTGGTTTGAAATAAATATTGGGGGGATATCCAGAGGAATGCCTGGATTTAGGCAGCTGGGCTAAATAAAATCTGCTGGTATTTCCTACCACAAGTACACCCAGTGTCTTAAGAGAGCAGAGGAGGAGAGATCCCAGCTAATGTCCTGCAAATTTGTTGACAGTATGCCAAGATAACAGATGTAATGCCAACAAATCCAAGCAGCTGGCTTTTCCAGGGAGCTGCACAAGATCCCAGTTCCCTATCCTTGTATTCCTTGTATTATGGTGCCTTTTGGGCCTTCATCAGCACCAACTGCAGTCCTCTTATGTTGCCAGGGCCTCACCACCCTCACAGGGAAGAATTTCTTCCCATTATCCAATCCAAGCCCACCCTCTGGCAGTTTAAAGCCACTCCCCAGTGTCCCAGGAAATAAAAACCTTCAATTTTTCTCTTAATGAAAACATGACTTCAGAAAACATCTGTGGAATATAATTTCCTTTGCTGCTGCTGCTGCTTCAGCGCTGCAATCCCTGTGGAACAGAAGATTCCTGGAAAAGGAATTCTCTCTTGACTAACACACTCTTAAATATGACCTCAGATATTAAAAGTGAGTTTGAGGCATCACTGCCTCGTTCATGCAGTGTTTTATTGCCTGTTGTCACCCTTCAGTTGCATGAACCAGGGTGTGCCTGGTGTCTTCTTGTCTGAATCTGTTGACAGCAAGATAATCCCTCTTGTCTCTGCAAAGAAACCCTCTTAACAGGTTTCCCACTGGGAGAGCTGGGACCTGGCAAGCCCAGAGCTCATCTTCGAGCTCAGCTTGGCCTCTGGTTCACTGCTTGATACTTTTAGCATCATTCCCACCTGGAACTGGGAGTAAACCTTGCCTGCTCCAGGTGCTCCAGTGCTTACTAAAGCTGAATTTTGGCCGTGGCCATGTGCTCCCCCCCGTTGGTAAATGCATCCAGGTGACCCTGGAATACATGCCAGGATTACACTTTACATTTTCTAAACCCAAAATGTGAAATCACCTGATTTTGGAGTAATCGTCATAATCCTCAGCTACTGGGGGTATTTCACCTCAGTTCATAAGGGGAGTCAGAACTTCCCCTTAAGATTTGAAATCAAATAAAAACTTCTTAAAATTTTATTTCTCAGGTGATTTCAAAGGAGTGTTTGACTGAATGTGGATCTGGAGACAACCACTGTGTTTTTCTCCACTCCCTAGGAAGAAATAGCTGAGTTTGTAGTTGATTGACATTGGGACAGCTAAAGAGAGGAAGGATCAGCTGGAGGGGTTCTCAAGGAGAAAACCGGGAAAAGATGAGGAAAAATTATCCAAGTCTGCCTCCCTGTGGCAGCGTCTCGCTGTTGCACCTGGAAATGGGCCAGTTTTTCCCTTTTCCTTGGACAAATTCCTCCCTGGAACAGCTGCTGTGAGTAAGACAGAAATGTTATCCAAATCACAGTAACAAATGACAATATAACAGTATATAAAAAAACCCAATATAACTAAATAACAATAGAAAAAAACCTTAAATATCTTTCTTCTGGGTTACATTTGTATTAGGTGTATTTGAAAATGAAAAAGTGGTGTAGTTGTAACAATTAATTTATAGCAGCTTTGAAGCTGGAGCTATTCAACCAAAGCTCTTCCCTGGGGGTAAAAGAACCCAAATTATCTCCAGACAAAAAATCCAACTTGCAAGTAGCTCATAAAAGAGAGAAAAAAATGGCATGAAAACTCTAACTTTTTTGTGGCTTAATTTGAAATAATGGTGTATTTGGAAGCCAGGACCACACAGGACTTAAAGTTCACAAATTTCATCCCAAACCTGTATATTTTAGAGAAGACATTCCATCTCCTGAACAAGAAGGATCATTGTCCACGTGGAATTTCACAGTGTGAGAATTGGCTCACCTGTTTTGCCACCAAATCGTGAGGGTTTATTCACAAAATAGAGGCCTTGTCAGCCTGCAAGCCACAACAAGGAGGTCCGGCCTCTCGCCTCACGTTTAGTGCTGCCTTTCCATGCCATGGGGAGAAAGGAGCCAACAACAGGCCTGCTCCTCATCACCTGCCTTTTGGGCACAGCTTTGGATGCTGGGAGGGGTTTGCCAGCATCCAGGAGGGCAAATGTCACCTTTGAGGTGATTTTCTACCACAGAAGGTGTTTGCTACCAGTTTTTGGCGCCTCATTTTCTGAGGGGAAAGACTCGCAGTTTGGATGACAGGTCAGAGTCCTTGAGTTCCCTTCTCCTCCAAAACCTCTTCTCCAAGGAATGGAGCACAGGAATAGCTCCATGGCCCCTCATATCAGTAGCCTTTTCTTTCAATCCATCTTATAAAAAATGGAAGGGGATGTGGTATTTCCATTGCTTGCTCCGTGTAGTATCCTGTGAGAGACCAGCAGTGGCTGGGCCTGACTCAGCCTTGGATGGTTAAACTCATTCCTTTGCTTCCCTCTGCAGCTCCCAAAGCCCTGTTATGCCTCTTCCAACAGGAAATTTAATTGCATTGTGTCCCTGGTATAATCCCTAAAGCTGCAAATTAATTACTGGGCCTGTCATTCCAGGACACTGGGAGATCCCACTGTGGTGAGGGAATTATTTCCAGATCCACGTCCCCCTGGGATAATCCCAGCTGCTGTCAAGCTTTCTGTTCCATGCCCAAAGGACAGCACTTGGAGTGTGTGGTGTGTTTTGGTGCCTGGCACCTCCTCAGGTTTGCAATCTGTGAGCAATCAGGACATAAACAAGGAGTAGCTGCTCAGGACTATTATCCAATTAGTACCTCAGAAGTATCCCACAGGCACAGCCCAAAGCCTGTGTTTGTCTCGTCAAGGATTAGGAGTGATTCAGAGAAGTCAAATGCAGTACTGGCGCAATATCCACTAATATCCATCACACTGGGCTGGAGCAAAAGGATTTATAATGCAATTTCCCTCCAAGGATAACCCTCAAGCTGGCTCATGGAGCACCTAAAGAAGATACCATACTAGAAGAACAAAGCATTCCAACCAGTTAACCTATGGAATAGTAATCCATGAATCCAAACAAAGATCTAGGATCTGTCCCTTAATGGACTTGTCTCAGTTAGGATCCCTCAGCTCAAGGATGTAGAGCTGAGAGGAGACGGACTGCACATGAAAGTTCACCTTAAATCTACACCATTTGCCTGTTTTGTATTCTCACCACGCATTATAACTTCCCCAGCTATTTTTTCAGTCTTTGCTTCCTTCAGAAGCTGCTTTATCTGCCTCCGTTCTAACATTTCTTTTTATTTTAAGGATACCTTTTTTTCCCCGAAAACTTTTAACCTTCTGTTTTGCTTAGGTAGTTTTAAATGGTGCATACTCTGATAAACTCCTATGAACATTTACTCTTTGCTTGCTGACTCATGATTAGAAAAAGCTTAGGTAAAAAACAGCTGGGAATGGTTAACTGTACTTTTACCAATATTTCTTTCAATAATACAAGCTAGTTTTGATTGAAGAGCATAAAATAATATTCTAAAAAAACACAAGGGGACATTAAACAATCTGGTCAGCATTAATAATAACTAGTGATGGCAGGTTCTTAAGACTTTGAGCAATTGATTATCTACAGCAAGTAATTAGATTCTTGAGATAACTTATCTAATGGCACTGGAAAAGGATAATGATAAACTATTGCTGATCCATGGAAGCTCCGCAGGGACTGTGCAAGGAAATATTTAAATATTTGTTGTAATTTATGAATGTTTTTATTCTAATGACTGTTTGAAACCAGTCAAATCTCTCCACCGTGTGTTCCTCAACAATTTTAACCTTATAGATCCTTTAAATGTTTTTTGGAGAAGATAATTAAAGGTTCTGCCCGAAAAATGAGACATTTTGATTATAGGATACAGAAAACTTTGAGCTTAACTGCTGGTTTTGTCCCTGAGCAGGAGCAATGACGTATGAGCATCTCCTGCCCTATATGAAGATATTTATGACACAAAACCCTCTTAAAGGAGGCGCTGCAGTGCAACTTTCATTTATCTGTGCTTACCACAGATATTGGTTGATTAAATGATATTAATGATATAGCTCTTTGTACATTGGACACTACTATGAAAGAAAGATACCATATTTTTAGAGTTCCTAATCGATGTGTAAGAGGTTTCCAACAGGTATTGTTATTACACACATGCAATGGCACAGGTTTTGACTGTCTGAGTCGCAGCCTTTATTTTACAACACTGAAGCTGCGGCTCATAAACCCTGTGGTTTCCAGAGCGAGCTGCCCTTGTACACCCGGGGCTGTGATGTTGGTGTGTCCTGTGCCTATGTCCCTGTAGTGGACTGACCCTGAGTTGATGGACAGTCTTTTAATGACGCTTCTCACGATTTATACACATTTAAACCGCACGGAAAGGCGGGAATTGCCTTCCGTCCGAGCGGAAAGCTGAGGGGCTCCGAGCCTCCGGGGCCCGCCGGGCCGGGGCCCCTTCCCCCTTCCCCTTTTCCCAACACCGCGGCACGGACCCTGTGTCACTGCTGGGGGGGAACTGTCCCAGAGCCGCAGGCAGCTAAAGCCAGCCATGGACTGCCACACAGCTAAACCCATCCGGCGCGGCTCCCTGGGACCGGCGGGTCCCTCTCCTCGCCACACGCAGAGCCAGCGGGAGCCGGCGGAGCCTCCTGTCTGCAGCCAGCACACTTCGTGCTGAACTGAAGAGGACACCACACAGCCAGCAGCACAAAGGGAGCGAGGCTTTCTCTACCATAAAGCCTGAACAAGAACACTCTTCAACGTGGCGGCTTCGGAGTCAGAGAGAAGAGAAAGCGAGTCCTGTGGGACGGGGCTGGAAATGGCGACGGGAGAAAAGAGGGCGGTGCCGCGATTCTGGCGCGGAGCTTAAAAAAACTTCTTGCATGCCGTGGTAAGAAACTGTAATATCACAAACTGTTTGTCTCTTTAATCCATTTGAAGTACATGGGGGGATGAGAAATTCACGTGTGGCCCGTGAAAATTGTGAAGAGTGCCTATGCCAGGCTATATAGGAGCAGCGAGAGGCTTTTTAGAGACTTGTGGCGAAGAAAGCCTTTGTGTTCAGGCCAAAATAACTCCATCCTTAAAAAGATTAATAACCCCATGTGGTGGGCCATGTTTGGCAGTGTGAAGGAACTGTGAGATTTTTCATGGGAGAGATGTTTTGCACCACAGCAGATGGTTTCTTTCTGGGCGGGTCTGCTGTTGGTGGCACTTTGGGAGCCACGTGCAGCTGAAGAAAACCCTTTTTTTTTCCTTAAGCATAAGAAAGAGACTTATCAAGAACTGCAACACTGACTAAAATCCCGTGTTCTGTTACCCTTTGTGTGAGTTGGGAAAAAAGAGGAAAGTGGCTGGGAAGGGTGTTGCTTTAATTTCTTGTTATTTCTCTTTTAATTCTATTAAGTAATAAAACTTTTTCTTTGTACTGCAGCTGTTTAAGGTTTGTGCCTGCTTTGCTTTCTCCTAATTCGTATCTCATAGAAGGAAAATAAGTAAGTAATGGATATTTTGAACCAAACCACTACACTTAATTGGTGTTTCCACTCGGTTTACAAATTGAACCCACTACAGTCCCTTATGCAAATGTACGTTTCCAAATGCAACTGCAAGCCAAAATACAGATAAATCAGACGGTTTATAGATTGTTTTGGATAAATTCTGTTTGACAAGCAAGAATTGTGTGGTTTAGGTAGCATTAACTTCCCATTTCTGCTTCTTTGCCCTTCACGGGGATGCAGGAGGAAGAAGACCCCAAAAGAAAGGGTGGGTTGTGCTGAAATGTGGATCCAACCACCCCAGGTGAAACAAGGCAATTAGGTAACCCAGCTGGTGCTAGGCAGAGGTTGAGCAAGGAACTGGTCCAGCTACAAAATACAGTTCCTCCCTTTTGATCTTGATAGTGGCTCCTGAGTGACAGGATTAATTATATCCCTCAGCTCCGCTCCCCCTCGTTTCCCTCCAGTAAAAGTGAGGAAATTTTTCTCATGGAGTGAGTGGGTGTCTGGGATTTGGTAAGTTTTTCTAAGTGTGGAAAACACCAGTTCTCGCTTGAGACTGGCTGAATTACTTGACTGGGGTTTTAATGTTCTGTCTCCCCTGGGGAGAATAAAGGAGAATAATTTAGACTTGTTCTTAAAGGTGAGGAAGTTGTAAATGCTAATTGTGGGAGTGGAATTCTGCAAAGGGTTCTTTTAATTCTTTAATTTTTCTATTTCAACTGCTTCTGCAGAGTTTTTCTGAAAGCAGGGTTCCTTAAAGAGCTCCATTATTTCACTTATGAAAGGGAAGATGAGCTAAGCTGGTCACTGTCCACAGCAAAGGGATAGAATACAAAGAAAAGCTGATTAGATCTCAAGTACTCCATTTTTCTTTAAATCTAAAACTTGTGCTGCCTCCAGCAATGACTTTTTTGAAAAAGAACCTTGTCAACACTAGCACTGAAGGACTTATTAAATCAGATGCATCTTGTCCAAGATGCAGCCTGGGTTTTCTTGCCAATGGAGCAAGATAATTATCTCTGGATGTAATTTATGCTGTCCATTTCCTTACATGACTCTAGAGCAAGAGCACATAAATCATTTACGTTATGCATTTTAAGACAGCTAAAGCTAAGTGACTAAATTAATTTACTGTATTTGAAATATTTTGATGCTCACATTATCCTGTTTGGAGACAGAGAGAGGCAATGAAGCACTTTCTGTATCTGTATCACCACACAGCGTAATCCTTAAACGTGTAGGTGATAAAAGGGGGTGAGATTGTTAAAGGACATCATCTGCTTCATGGAGTCATGGAATGGTTTGGGTTGGAAGGGACCTTAAAGCTCATCCAGTTGCATGGACAGAGTACCTTCTATTTAGAGCAGGTTGCTCCAGCCTGGCCTGGAACACTTCCTGCAAACAGCAAAGAGGGGGAAAAGAAAGAAACAAGTGTGAAAAGACCAACCAAATTTCCAGGTGATGTTTGCAGTATAAAAGTCACTGCAATTTATATTTGTTTGTTTTAATTTTGCAGAATTACGTGATCTCCAGCTGGTTTTTGTATGAGCCTGTTAGTGCAAAGAACTGCAAAGGAAGTGCTTCTCAGGAGGAGCAGTGAAAGACACACACGTGGTGCCCAAATGTTACAGAAGAGGCTTCTCAGCAAGGTAATTTGGAGGCTTGTGCAATGTGTTTTCATCCTGATGGCCGATGGGACCTGCCTGTACCTGCTGACACACCTCAGGTGGGAAGGCTGGGTGGATCTTTACTGAGGAGTTGGAATGAGTTTGGAGTTTTCCCCAAAACACTAAAGCAGACAAATCTTCCTATAGATGGGATCTGTGAGTCTGTGTAGAGTGTGAGCACAGCTTGTAATGTACAGCAAATCCTTGCTGGCTCCTTGCTCTTCTTCATCTTCTTGTGCTTCTTCAGCTCTTGAAATTCACGATTCCTCTCTTTTATAAGAAAAGGAGGGAATGCAGTAGCACAAACTTCAGGAGTGCCCCTCTCTGCCTTCCTTTCCAGGAGAAAATACTTACTGTGGACACTATCATAAGTTTCTCTCCATGTTTGCTTTAGGAACATGGCTGTAAAGGTCTTTTCCAACCAAAATGGTTCCAGCTTTTTTTCCTGCATTTCCCCATCCTTGCCAGTAGTGTGATGCCAACATTATCACCACCCTTATGAAAGCTCTCTGCTGACTTCCCACCATGACTGAGAACCATGTCTCACCTTCTATACCAGCTAATTGTGGATGGGGTTTGTTCCTTTCCTTTCCTAATCCTTTACTTTATAATTTTAGATTGATTTTGTTTCTTTTTCCTTCGTAATTCCAACGTATTTAGAGTTGCTGGGCTGTCCTTTTGGCCTTTTCCAAACACTCTCTTCATCAGGACGTCACCCTCTGCAGATTAGGAAAGGAAGTAATTATGGTTCTCATATACAGGACTAAGCAATTGGGAATTATGCAACATTAATCCCTCTCTCCCCCACAGATTGGCAATGTCAAGTGGAAATCAGCTATTCCAGGTACTGGATGATGAGAGGTCAGTTTAGCAGTGCTGTGATAGAAGATTATTTGGAAGAGCCAAGGATTTCCGAGGGATTTTCGGCTCCCTCTGACCCTTACTCTAAAATAAAGTGTCTGTGTTTGCAGGAGGAGAGGGACTGGCAGATTTGGACATCATTGAAATAATGGATAGAACTGGCCATAACCTCGACACTGCTTTCACTTTGCAGGACCAAGTCTGAAATATTCTGTTTGAAAGAGTGCAGTTGAAATACTTTCCCTGATTTCTGCTGTTGGTAGGACAGCTGCTTTCTAAATTAAGATAAGGCGAGGGTAAAGTCATGTGGACTGATAAATCTTTCAGTTGCTGTATTTATTGTCCCTTGCTCTAACAAGGGAGCAATGCCTCCTGTGGGAGGGAGTGATCATACACTTGATTTTATGTGTAATTTTTATGTAGAGCTGGTCTGTCATTCTTTATTCTGTCTCCCCTTTCTGGCCTCTCTTGTAGGTAATTGCTGTCATGGTGAAGTCTGAGGTGTGAGAAACAAGGCTGATGAGAGAAATCACTTCCCCACAGAGGTTACAAAATCCCTTCTATTATGCTGCAACTTTGGCATGTGCCACCTCCATAACTCCATTACCCAGTATTTTCCTCAGCTTATTTCCCATTTATCCCACTAACAGCCCTAGAAGTTATCCCATGTTAACATTCCCCAGCCATACTCTTTGTAATTTTTGATCAGGTTCTTCTCTTCCCTGTTTTTTTTGCCATAGCTTGGCTCATACTCTCAAATATGTTTTGAGTTCCCATAGCAGCTTTTGCTCTGTGTTGACATCCTGGCCTGCCTTGTTCAGACATGCAGAGTCACCTATTTGGTACCTCCTCAGCCCTGAATTTGGGACTGGAAACTTCTGGTTTGATTTGGGTAGAAGTATGGTCACCTGGTGCTTGGAAAAGCAAGTTGGGATGAAGAAAAGAGCAATAATGCAGGGCTTTCCTCAGAATTTAAGCGGTTAAAAGTGAGGGAGAGCTGGTGGGAGATTGCTTCCACACGTTTTTATAATTTCTTCAAGGGGATAAAGGGCCCTGTGGGTGCAGTTATCACCAAAGGGCGTAATCTTCTCTACCAGGGTGTGACGTGGTGTGTGACAGGAGAGAGTTTCTATCACTTTCCATTCAGCAAGTCTGTGCTGCAAGCCCTGAGTTGCAGGCTGGAGCTTCTTGCGGGGCAGCAGATAAGACCTGCTGTTGTGAAAGATCTCATTACATCACATGAAATCTGCGAGGATTCAGTTCTGCTTCTTCAAACCCAGGGAGCACACCCAGAGAATGGGTTGCCATACCCAAAAAGTAGGGTTAGCAGCAGCTCTGGGCTGTTACCAGCTGCTCCAGTAAAACACAATTTAACAAATCCTTACCTGCCTGCACCTTTTCTACACCAGCCTTCAGGACCATGAACAAAAGGCAGTGAGGAATTTCCATGGAAAGCACAATGTCTTACCCACAGCACCAGTTTGGCTGAACACATCTGAAGTCCTCAGTAGGACATCAGGACCCTCAAAAGTCCCTGCCATGGCATTGGTTCCAGTTTGATGCTGCAAACTCCAAGGACTAGCACAGATCCAGCTAGGAATGAGGAATGAATAGAGAACATTCCTCTAAGGAGTTGTACCACACAAAAGAATAAGAAAAGAAAAAGAAGGAACAGGGGTTACAGGCTGCAAATAATAACTTGTGGATATGACTTTCATTCTTCTATAAATTACATTTTTATGGATAATTTCTTTTGTTTATTTATTATGAATAATTTGGTTTGTTTGCTCGTATTTTTATTTATGTTTTGCTCTGGGTTACTCAGCTTAATTAGTGCTCCTTTTATTTTTTTCCTTTTTCCTCAAGAGGTGGATGATGCTCCAAGCCCTGGTAGTGTTAAAGAAGCATTTGAACAATGATAGAAGCTTTAATTTTTGGTAAGCCCTGAAGTGGTCAGGCATGATATTTGTAATGATCTAAATGATCTAAGTGACTAAATGAGAGTCCCTTGCAAACAACTCAAATGTTGTATTGTATTCCATTCTGTTCTATTCTCTCCCGCCTCTAGGAGAGAGGAAATTCCTGCTTGTACTTTTATGAAGGTGCTTGGCCTCCTCATGTCTTTGGTGTCAATCACCTAATTAATGTTTCTCTCCAGAATCTGCCACGTTCATGACATGCAGAAAGGGAACTAATGGAGTTCCTTTGGTAGCCAGCAAATGTATTAATCACTTAGGAAATGCAACAGCTCCAATTGGAAAAAAATCAGATTTTAATCTGCACAAAAAATCCATTTAGCTTTGCCCCAATGCCCCAATTTTTTTTTTTTTTTTAGGCTTGATGACATATGTTTTAAGACAAAAGTTCCAGAAAGGACCATGATGGAGCTTTGGTACACTGCAAGGAGAGGAAGACTGGGTAACAGGAGCATAAAAACGTGGGATGTGTGAAGGAACAATGGTTATCAGGTAGCTATCAAGTCGTAATTTGATGCTTATCTTTTTGGCAACTGACATCTTGATTGTGAAAAGACAGGTTGCAAAACCAATCAGTGCTGCTTAATGTGGGTAAAAAAATTGAGGAGCTGCAACCTTGATGATATGGTGCAGATTAATGAAGGGTTTGTTCCCAAATGGATTGTCCCATTGTAAGGCCCTGCTGCTACAATGGAACGGGGTGCTGTTACCAGCATTTCTATCACAGCAGTGTCTACAGTGATAATGTCATGAGTGTCCTGCATGTGACAGGCAGCTCCTTCTCCCTGCAGGTTACATGGCTTATCCTGAGGTTATTAAAGTTTCAGTTATCCAAGGGCTTGACATAAATCCATGTAAGGTCTTAAAACCTCGCTACCATTTTGGGTGCTCGAGGGCAGTTTTCAAAAAATCTAAAGCTCCAGCTAAGCTCTTGCTTGTCTCCTAAAATCCCCAGGTTCAAGCCTTGACCTGCCTGGCCTGGAACGCCTCCAGGGATGGGGCAGCCACAGCTTCTCTGGGCAACCTGTGCCACGCCCTCCTCATGGTCACAGGGGAGAATTTCTTTCCAATATCCCATCTAACCCTGCCTTCTCTCAGTTTGAAACCATTCCCCCGTGTTCTGGCACTCCAGGCCCTTGTCCAAAGTCCACCTCCAGCTCTCTTGGAGCCCCTTTAGGTACAGGCATTGTGCACTGAAGTTGTGGTATTTGGGGTTATTTTGTGTACCCCATACACTAAAAACCCTCTGGGGAGGAAGTTTCCCCTGTTTGCCTTACTGAGCCAGTGGGAGTAAGTATTTAACCTTGTGCAGGATTTTAGGGTCAGAGAAAGGCTGGGCTCGATGATCTTGGAGGTCTTTTCCCACCTTAATTCCATAAAGCAGCTAAGGAGCCATGAGCACAGGACAAGGAGGGGCTGGATTCTTCCTCCTTCTCTGCTGAATATTGAATATTGAGTGTTCAGGGTAGGAGGGGAAGCTAAAAGGAAGGAGTTGTGCTGCACTCCTGAAGGTGTGTGCCAGTGTCGTGGAGGTGGCTTATCTCAAATGTTACAAAAACACATTCTGCAAAAAGCACCAAATGTGAGCCTAAAGGGGTGGCAAAGCCCAGGATTCAGGAGGAAAAGGTGCCTACTGTGACAGGGGAGAAGCAAAGAAACTGATTGATCATAACAATTATTAAACTTCCTGTTAAGGCACCTTCTTGCACTGGCTGTCTCTGGGAGCTGGGCTGAGAAATCAGCTTTAGGATTTTCACACCTTCCTATAAAGGAGAAGAGCCAGAAGTATTGTGTAAACAACTTGAGATAACTAGATGAGATTTCTTCTTTTCATCAGCATTCCTTTTGGAAATTTAGACTGCAGAATCATTACCAAATGTGAGATTTATCAGCACAAGCAGGCTCAAGAGCAAACAAGCACTGAGGAAAAAAAAGGCAAGTAGATGTGTGAGAGAGGTTATAAATGTAAAGCAATTAATTCAAATTAATCATCAAAAGACAGTAACTCAGATAAATTAATTCATGTACTTTGAAAACCCTGTCCTAATTGTGGCCTCCTCCATCTGGGTTGTTGTGGATGTAGATTTTAACAGGTGGTTTTCTACAGGATTAAGAAATCATTCAGTCAATTTCGGTTTTAAATTTTCAAGATTGGGTCTGTTTTGACAAGAGAAAATTGTGTGGATGCTGTGACTGTTCAGAGGGAAAGGAAAAGTGGCACCAAGTGTTGTTCTGCAATTAATGCTCATTTCCTGGAGCCCTCAAGTCTAATTAATAATTTTACAGACACGAAGGGGTCAGTGGGAGGGAAAGAAAGAGCAGTTTCACAACCTGCCATTAGAACATGGGACAACATTCCATGTGTGCCATCCCAGGTTTATCCCAGGTGGTAACAGAAGCGCCCAGGGCAGAGCTTTGAGGATAATTCCTGCCACGGGCTCTGTGGGAGCTCCCTGCTCGTTGTGAGTGCTGGAAAACTGGACATAAAGAATTATGGGGTTTCATCAGGTGCTAGATACAATACAGAGTTTTCTGGAGATTGGTGTGGTTCACTTGTCGGGTTGTTTTCAGCAGGGCATAAGCATGTGCTTAATTCATGTTTCATCCAGGGGGTTCGTGGACTTCAAAAGCGAAGGTGCAGAGTGATACTATTTTTTTCTGGTTAATCAGAGGAGTGTTTTAAGGGAAGTTTTCCCTGTCTGAGCCTGTCTTGGGAACGGGATGAACTTGCTGAGAACCCCCCTAAGCAGTCAGGAACCCCACACCTGCGGGTACTGCGGGGCTTTGGGTCCGGGGGATGCAGAACCGGGGCAGCAAAGGGGCAATTTTTTGGGGGGGAAAACCAAACCCCGAGGAGCTGGAGCTGGTGGAGGAGGCGGGGACCGGAGCCAGGGCGGGCCCTCCCTTAAATGCCACGGCGGGAGCGGGATGCGGGGCTGGAGCAACGGGGAGGGAGGAGGGCAGGATGGCACCGCCGGGAGGTGGCGGGGAGGTGCGGGGATGGGGACAGGGATGGGGACAAGGACAGGGCCCCTGCGGCGGGGATGCGGCGCTTCAACCTGGGAGGAGATCGGCAGCGGAGCGGGCGGGGGCCGGCGCCGCAGGAGCGCTGGCCTGGTGATCCACAGGAAGGTGTACGACATCAGCCACTTCTGCCGGAGACACCCGGGGGGGCCCGGCTCCTCGTCAGCCACGCCGGGGCAGGACGCCACGGTGAGCGGAGCGGGAATGCGGGAGCCGGGATGCGCCGAGGAGGGGACTTGGGAGCGACCTCGGTGGGAATCGGGGTATGGGACGGGGTCGAGGGAGCGAAGTGTCACCGCTCCGTGCGAGCCTCGCCATCCCCATGGCATGGAAAAGGGCAAATGAGGAGATGCGCCGGCGGGAACGGGATCGGAACGGTTGCTCCAGCTAAATCAGAGCAACAGCTGGAGCCAGGCCAGAGGAGCACATGGAGATGCTCAGAGGGCTGGAGCACCTCTGCTAGCTGGGAGTGTTCAGCCCAGGGGAGAGAAGCCTCCAGGAGGACCCCAGACCTCCTTCCAGTACCTAAAGGTCCCCAGGAGAGCTGGAGAGGGACTTTGGACAAGGGCCTGGAGAGACAGGATAAAGTGATAAAGAATAGCTTTAAACTCAGGTCGATTTAAATTGGATATAAAGAAGAAAGTTTAGGTGATGAGGGTGGTGAAACGCTGGCACAGGTCACCTAGAGATGCCCCATCCCTGGACACACTCAAGGCCAGGTTGGATGGAGCAACCTGATGTAGTTGAAGATGTCTCCGCTGGTTTCAGGGGGGTTGGACAAAATGAGCTTTAAAAGTTCCTTCCAACCCAAACCATTCTGTGATTCTTAAGTCTGCAGGATTCCTCTTATCTCCTGGTCTTGCTTGTGCAGTTACTGGGAGCTGCAGTAAGTTTTTCCATATGTAAGGGATATTTGAGGATCGTGGAAATCAAAATAATTTTCAGTCTATCAAGTTTAAATTTCAAATTGTGTATTAATTGAACTTGGCATTCTGTAATTTCCATCACTCATTTCTCGAGTTACTACTGCCAGATTTCTTTCATTTTAGCAGGCTGGAAAATCCCAGACAATGGATGAACCAGGTATTTTGTTTCTGGGATCTGAGCCGCTCCCTGTAGGTTGGTTCCATCATTAAGCCCTGCAGGCCTTGAGCCACTTTTGTGTCTGTCCATCTTGCATTACGTCCATTGCTTAGTCTTTTGGATGTATATTACGAAAAATTAAGAAATTGTCTTAATTGAACTGGAAGGTTTTTAACCAAAAGCATAGACCCATGAAAGGTAGCAACTCAGGAGAGGATGAGAAGCACAGAAGGCTCTCAGTGAGCAAAGAAACCTGAAGAATGAAAAAAACAAGTATGATTAATGCCACCATTTTAGTAAGGGTGACACTGCATGAAACTGTGGGAGTCCTTTTGGTGCTGCTTTTTGTTGTGGTGTTCTCTCACAAAGGACACCTTCCACTAGACCAGGTTGCTTCAGCCTGGCCTTGGACACTTCCAGGAATGGAGTGATTTAAAGGGTAATTTTAAATTTTTTTCAAAAAAAAAATGTTTTAAACAAAATTTGGATATGTTTTCCTTTACTCCTGTGCCTTTGCAGGATGCGTTTGTGGCATTCCATGTCAACAAGGTGCTGGTGAGCACGTACTTGAAGCCACTGCAGATCGGGGAGCTGGCACCAGACCAACCCAGCGTTGAGCCCACTAAAAATGTAAGTCTGTCCTCACAAATCAGATCAAAGGAGATTAAAGGGAAATACTCTGAGATTACACCTTGTTCTTCTCTATCAGCACAGCTCTTGGAGCAAGGGGATCCAGCTTCCTCACATTTTTTTGTGCTCCTGCTTAGAAACAATGCATGAATATGAGCCTAAATCCACATTATGTGGTTGAGAATGAGATTCCTGAGGACGAATTTTTATTATCACAGCAACAAAATAGCAGAGTTATCACTGCTTCTTTCTCTTGCTTTGAGGAAGGGCTAACCAAAAGGAAAAGGAATAGTCTTGGAGAATAAATATTCTCCTTCAGCTGTAGGTGCATTTAACCCTCCCCTGTTAATCCTGGGAAGGGAAAAGTGAAGACAAATATAAGGAATCATTTCATCCAAAGACCTACCACAAGGTGGCATGGGAAGTTCATGCACACAAAGTACAACTTCCACTAGACACAACTTCCAGCTGAGCCCTCTGCTGCCTGCCAAGGGTTTGATGGAAGAAGCACCGAGGATTTGTTTTAGGGATTGGGATGCAGACATTGTGATGGCTGCTTCTGGCTCCTCAGCAAAAAGCTGTAGCAGAGCAATGATGATGTTTATTAAACCCAGCTCTTGCCCTTTTAGCCAGATCCTTTGCTCTTTCTCCCCGCCATTAAAATGGTTTTTGGGTTATGAGGCTGCAATGGTGCCCTCTTAAACCAGAGAATTGTAACCCTGGTGCTTCCCCCAGGAAACGCTGGTGAAAGACTTCCGGGAATTGCATGCCACAGTGGAGAGAATGGGACTCCTGGAGCCAAACCAACTCTTCTTCTTCCTGCTCCTGGCTCACATCCTGCTCTTGGATATAGCTGCTTGGCTCATCCTCTTCTACTTTGGGACATCCTTACTGCCCTTCGTTTTCTCCCTGCTGGTACTGACCATTTCCCAGGTGAGCAATGAATTCCATGACATGGACTTGCATCCTACACACACACACACACACACAACACACACAAGCAGTTCCTTGTCCTTTGTTTCCTCACTTGGCACAGTTTCACTTTGCCATAAAAACACAGCCGCTATCTGACTACCAAGAAGAAATTCTGCACGTGGGGAGCTCACACTAAACTTAGTTTGGGATTGTTTTCAGCAAGATATATTCTGGGGGAAGCCTTGAGAGTGTCAGGATTTCACAATCCCTTTCTGCTGGTGACTTTGGAGCAGTGTCTGAGAATCAAATCTTGATATTTCAAAGCAAAGGATGAATGTGGCACCATCCTGGCCTCAACTCCTGGTTTTTCTCCCCTCCCAAAGTTTTCTTTCTCCTCTTCCAGGTCCAGGCTTCCTGGTTACAACATGATTTAGGACACCTCTCAGTATTCAGGAAGACCAAGTGGAACCACTTGCTGCACAAGTTTGTGATGTGCCATTTGATTGTGAGTCCCTGAAAACTTTGGAGGGTTTTCCTGTAAAAATGTGTGTTCTGAAGACTCTCTGGAGCATGTGTAGCACAGTGGGAAGGATTAGGGTCAGGAACTGAGGGGATTCTAGATCTGAAAGTGCTTTTTGTGCTTTGTTCTTCCCTTGAACAGGGGGCTTCGGCCAAGTGGTGGACTCTCCTGCACTCCCAGCACCACGCCAAACCCAACTGCTTCCACAAGGACCCTGACATTGATATGCACCCTTTCCTCTTCACTTTGGGGAAGAAATTCTCCGTGGAGGTCAGTGTGTGGGTGTGGAAAGTCTAAAACTAAGGTGTGATGGCATTTTCTGTGAAGAGATTTATTTCTCCACAGTTCAGTTAAGTCCCTTTAAGAATTGAATATTGAACAGCTGACACGTTGATGTAAATAGATTAGACATGATGTAAGGGCATTGTATATAGAGTGGAAAATCCACCAGCACATTAATGGCTGGAGAAATCTAATGACCTAGAACAACAACTCAGTAATTAATGATCATTAGATAACTTGTAAACGTCAGTGTAAGGCATGGCTGCACTCGGCCTGGAATTATTGTTTTATTATTAATGTCTGAGGCTCAGTCAGAGGGGTGGCTTTGGTGTGTCCATGTCTTCTGGGAGAGTTTGCTGTGACAGGAACAGCAGGACTGAATAACCCAGGGCTGTTCCTGGAGCTCCAGTTGGGCAGAATTTGTTGGAGCATGTAGGATATTCCCAGTTTGTCCTGCTTGGACACTTCCAGGAGTGACAACATAAAAGTGCTGAACCCCTTTTGCTGTAGATCCCATCAGTTCTTGAGACCCATCACAGCAGCTACAGCAGTAAAATATTTTTCTCCATGCCATTGTGGAACTGCCGTTCAAGTTGAGAGAATCAGAGAAGAAATAAGAAGAAAAAAATGGGAGAAAATACGTATTTCTGACCACTAATATAACTTAGCCTTGATATATCTAATTCTTCACAAAATGATTCATGACACAAGGAATGAGGGTTGTGGGAAGCGTGCAACAAGAGCCCCTCAGGAAAATAAATGGAAAAGAGCAAGTTACCTGTGCAAATTGCTTAGTCTCCACTCTTTTTTTTTTTTCTGTTTTTTTTTTTCACAGCTTGGGATCAAAAAGAAAAAATACATGCCCTACAACCACCAACACAAATACTTCTTCATCAGTGAGTATCTCCATTTTCCTGCCTTTCCCTCAGAGGTGCTAAAGGGGCTTGGAGATTCTGCTTTTGACTCGTAGAACTTGAGAAAAACAAAGGTGCCTGAGTCAAAGAACACAATAAAAAGCCATAATAATAACAACCAGATTTTTTGGAAGAGTTGAAGACCTGACCCATCCTATTCCAGATCTCCCACATCCTCCACAGTGGCTCTGGTTATGATGTCATACCACATCTTTCAGTGGTATCAAAGTCTGAGGGTTTGGGGTTTTCTTGGTTTGATTTGGTTTCTTGGGGTTGTTTAAAGTGCAAGAGAGATGTCCTTTTGGAGGGTTGAGTTTGAGTTCTTCAACCCCAAATCGCTGATAGAAAAGGGATTTCATACTCATTCCTGTTGTTGTCCTGCTTTGAACAGAGGACTAAGGAGCCAGATAGGCTTTGGGCTGTGGAAGCCACTTCTCAAAATAATCATTTGAGGCTGTTCCTCAGTCAAGAGCCTAAAATGAAATCTGAGGTTTGTAAGAACTCTCAGATTAATGGACAGCCCTAGAAAGGTTTGAAGGCACTAATACAACATCCTAACCTGGAATATTCTCCACACGGAGCAGCAGTTCAGGACCCTTCCCTTCCAGGCTGATGTTGTCACTCAGTCCGTGATGTCACCAGTGATGATGAATTTTTCTTTCCAGCTCTTCCTCCGCTCCTGTTCCCCACCTACTTCCACTGCCACACGTTCTACATTGCCTACACAAAGAAGTACTGGGTGGTAAGTTCTGCTATTTGTGTGACCAAAAGGGACTTTCAACCTTCCTTCTGAGCATGGAGCCACCTCCTTGCTGGGCAGCAATGCTCCGATTCACCTCTCACAGCAAGCTGTGAGAAAGTATCATTGGCTTGTGTTGGATTGCTCTAGATGATTCCATTCAGGAAAGAAACTGTCAAAGCTGAATGTAGATTGTTCTCTTATACCTATACTATGAAACTTAAAAAGCAACTTAAGCAAATGTAGTTTATAATGACCTGCTTTTCTTGTTATCTCTGGTTTTGGTAGGACCTGGCCTGGATGCTGACCTTCTACATCCGATTCTTTTATACTTACGGATCATTATTAGAAACAAAGAGTCTCCTGGCATATTATTTTATATTCAGGTGATGTCTCTTTAGAAGGTTGTCCAGCCTTTCCTCCCTGCATTCTTTCCCTCTGTACCTGCCTGCCTTTCTCTACATTTATATTTCCACATTCTCCTTTACCACCTCATTTTTTGCCTGCTTTTTAATTCATAAATTCTTTTGTTCAATTGCCAGTACAAGTTTTATGTTGCCCCATTGGCTGTGGCAGCAAAGAGATTTCACTGAGTGCTGACCAAATTGCCAAAGTATCTACCTTACATAACATTCAGTGCTTTGGGTGCTGGATCTGCTGCTACTTAAAGAGAACATTTAACCAAAACAGCTTAGCCTAGGCTTGCAAATGGCCAGGCATTATCCAGCATCGATGGCTTGAATGGACAGCACATTCTCCATTTGGATCACTTCACTGATTCTTACCAGTTTGGGCCTTGGCTACAGGTACAACAAGCTGAGCACCAGTCAGTGTTATAACAAAACACATGAAATAATCGTGAGTTTCATAAGGAAGTGCGAAACTTCCAGGGTTTGGAAGTCCTTCCAGGTGCTGGCTTAGCAAGGCTAGTGTTCAGCCATGTCTCTTAGTCTGGCTCTGCTGTTATTTCAATGGCTCTTCCCTGACCTGCTCACCCAGTACTGAATTGTCTCATCTCATTGCACAGGATGCTGGAGAGCAGCTGGTTTGTCTGGGTCTCACAGATGAACCATATCCCAATGGATATCGACTATGACAAGAATTTGGACTGGATGTCTACGCAGGTAAAACATTTTTCCACTCTTAAGAATTGTGGCCATACAGGTACAAATTTTAACCATAAGGAAGTCTCGTGTTGCGTTAAGGGTGAAATCTGTTGGGGGCTGGGAAGTGAAGGTTAACAGGGTGATGGATTCAGTCATGGAAAAGGTAAAGAAGGACAGCAGTGACACACTCATGGGCAATCCAGAATCAAATCCAGGTCCAGCTCTGGTTCCTAAACATGCTTGGATCTGTCTCTGACTGTGCTTTCCTCTCCCCTCCTTTAGCTCCAGGCAACCTGCAATGTGGAGCAGTCGCTGTTCAATGACTGGTTCACTGGGCACCTCAACTTCCAGATTGAGCATCAGTGAGTACTCACCTCAAGAGTGAATTTTGTTTCCCCTCCTCTTAAAATATTCTTCCTTCTCTCTTTTTTTTTTTTTTTCCTTCCCTATTCTTTTTTTGCTCTGAATTCTACAAATAGTTGTGGGGCACAGATGAGTTTGTCTTTAAAAATTGAAACCCTTAAAGAGAATCATGTAATTCAAAACTATCACTGGATCTGCAGGATGATGAGAGAAAATGGAACATGGGTAGGGATCCATGCAAGGACAGCAAGAGGATCAATCCCAAATAGTAGGTTTTAAGGATCAGTGGAAATGTCCTGGTTAAAGCACCTGGTTTTAGTCTGCCACAGGAGTTTAAAGCCACCTCTGCTGATTATTTATGCTGTTACTCTGTGGAGTGAGATATGCAAGGATGAGCTCATCTCTTTCTCTGTGCCATGGAGATGGCTTCTTCTGGGAAAAAAAGGGAGGGAGGAGAAAGTAGTTTCTTCCATAAGCATCATTTAATTTGGAGACAAACTGTGGAAAAGAACAGAGGGGGAAAGCAGGGAATTCCTACGAGTTCCTTGTGCTAAAAGCACCGCAGGGGGAAAGAAGAGCTGGGAACAGCTCCAGACCCTTCTCATTGTGAGCTGGGTGATTCCTGGGAAGTATTAATGACAAGGATTTCTTACAAAGCTTGCCTGTCTCCTGTTCACAGCCTTTTCCCTACAATGCCACGGCACAACTACTGGAAGGTGGCCCCTCTGGTGAAGTCCCTGTGTGCCAAGCACGGCCTTGAGTACCAGTGCAAGCCTCTGCTCACGGCCTTCGCAGACATCGTGCAGTGAGTCAAAATACTCCCCCTCCCCCCTCCAAAATGCAGGAGAAACTGGAATCTCAAGAGCAAGAGATGTCTTGCTCTCCTTTTACCCTCTTGGACACATGGTGACTCTTGGGGATGGTGCTGTGCAGGGCTGAGCTGGACTCAATCCTTGTGGGTCTCTCCCAACTCAGCTTATTCTGGGATTCTGGGAAATGAGCATGGAGAAAACCCCATTCCCTTGTCCCCAGCAACACTCCCCTGAGCAGCCCTGCGATGTGTCCTCTCTTTCTTCTCTCTCCCAGCTCCCTGAAGAACTGGGGAGAGCTCTGGCTCGATGCCTACCTGCACAAATAAAGGACAAGGCTCGGTGCTACCATTCACAGCCTGGCACGACTGCATTCCCAGCAAGCTGAGGGGCAGGGACCACAAGGGACTCTCTGGCAGGAGAAAGTGAGTAAGGACTGAGGGATACAATTCCAGCAGGCATGAAGCTGCCTGAATTTTTCTTCTGGTTTTTCCTGGGGTTCTGGTTTGGGTATGTAGAGTAGGCAGGGCAAGCAGAAGGTGAAATTGTTAGAAGAGGGAGGAGCCCTTTGCTGACTGAGTCTGAGCATTTCTGAG
The DNA here is from genome assembly GCF_000738735.6 of Corvus cornix cornix. Lineage (NCBI taxonomy): Eukaryota > Metazoa > Chordata > Aves > Passeriformes > Corvidae > Corvus > Corvus cornix. Next base: position 58,331,885 of record NC_046335.1, on the reverse strand, counting down.
TCTGGGCATGGGCTCAAGTCAGATCATGGACTGGTGCAGCTGCACACACTTAACCTCATGTCAGAGTCCTCTGACTATGGTTTTTTTTTGGTTTTCCTCATGTGGAGAGTTTAATGCTTGATACAGTGTTTGCTTACTTGAACTTGAAACTGCAAAGGATTTTGGATTAACATGGTGTTCCAGCAATGTGCTTAAACCACACTTAAGACTGTAGCAAATGCAACATGCAGTGAATAAAAACATAAATGTGTTTTCATTACTGTTCTCTAGAGCATCCTTATCATCACAAGGCCAAGAAATACATGGGTTGAAACCAGCTCAAGCCCACTGCTCTCTTCAAAATTTATCTGGTTTTTGGGGTTTTTTTGTACTTTGCGTTGGACTGAGATATGTGTACACTCCATGTGCATTCCCCACCTACACAGGACTAAGATTATACTACAGAAAGGTAAACCAAAAGTAAAATAAATCACCTACAGACATTTGGTCAAATCCAAAAGTTGCTTTTGCAGCTAAGCCAGGATTAGATCAGATTTTGGCTGTGCTGGGCAGAAGGTGAGTCAGAGAAAGAGGCTGGTCCAGGTACTTTGAATCACCTTTGAGAGGAGACAATATCTTTCCATTAATTAGTAAGAAAGCCTGTTCTTTTTCTCAAGTGAGTACTACGGTGAGTACATACTCAGACCCTGAAATAAAAGACCAGCTTTTGGAAAGGGGACTGTGGGAACAACAACATTCATCTGAATAGCAGTAGTTACCACCACTTTTTACAGTAATTCAAGGTTAATAAATAGAAATCTCAAAAGGTAAAAAGATACAAAAAAGCCTCTGATGATGTAACAAAGGGACTTTGTACTACTTATGCAATGACTGGCTGAATTATATAAAAACCTTTAACTCTGCACAGTCAGCCAGAACAAGGCAGAGATTTGCTATTACACCATTTTTCCTGCCTTGGAAAAAGTGCAATTATGTTTAGAGGTTAACACCACAAAGTACAATTCCTGACCCATGGGAGTAAAAGAAGCAATTCCCAAAAATTCTGTGGGAGAATGAAGAAATAAAGCAGGAGTCACAACAGTATCAGTTATTCATAGGCACATTTCTACTACTTTAAAAAAACCTTTTAAAAATTACCTTAAGCAGTCTTTGAAAGTGATTTATTGGGTAGATGAAAGACCTGATTTTGAAGATCATAATTTGATTTTTGGACCTTAGACATCACTGGGCTCCTAGTTCAGGACCCCTGCAAGTCAAAATGCAATTTAAAAAGAGAGCTGTGAATGTTTCAGTTGTTTGTGGACCCAGCAGTGCTCCAACAAGGAAAGGTGTGCAACAGGATTGAGCAAGACTAAGATAAATATGGATAAATATGGAATAAAGCCTAAGCAATATATGGATCAATGCCAGAGCAAACAGGAGCAGTTGCCAAGTTTTCCCTGGGTATCTTTGACCAATCTTATCAGTTTCAGCCTCAGATGAAAGGCTGCCAGTACTCCCTCAGGAAAATATTGAATAGCTGGATGAGATTTTACAAAGCAGGTATCACTGAGAGGCCCAAAGAAGGAAACACGTACAAATTAGTAATATAACCCAACAGGTAAGCATAAACAAATTTTAAAAAACTCCAAAAACCCCAGAAAACCACTCCTGCAAAAAAGTAATGGTTCATGAAAACAGAGTGAAAGGAAAATTAGCATCAGCAGTAGAGTATCTTCCTTAAATGTGAACAATGATGAAAACAATACAAAATATTAACAGGCTTACTCTGAAATGCAGGCTTGATTCCTGTGGCTCTGAAGGGCAAAATTCCCTTCTTTTCTTACAGCGGTGTCTTGGAATCAGAGGTTCACGGAAGACAGTTCCCACTGGAAATACTACTGAAAGTTTAAATTCAAAGGGAAGTATTTTTCCAGTAAAATCCTTTAGTACTTTTCCTAAGTGGCTAAAGCACCTTGGACTCTGCACATACACAACAAGTGAAGCAGGGAGAATGAGATTTCTTCATTGCTGGTTTTCCAGCTTCCCTCCACAAAGTCGAGAGTGTTGTTGAGACCGTGTAGACAACACCGGAGCAGTGATTACGTAGGAATCCTGTGTTTCCATTCTGCTTCGGGAGTGCTGCAACTGCAACTTTGTCTGCAACCAGTACCTGCCCTCCCCCTCCTTCCTCAATAAACCTTACAACAAACAAGCACTAGGTCAAAGATTCCTGAGTGTGGAAAGAGAATCACACAATAGTTTGGGTTCCCAGCTATTTGTTTGTAGGAAGGTGAATCCACTTCTGTGTAATCAATGATTACAGGGACAAGGATTTATTGCACTGGAAAAAAAACAACCCAACCAACCAATAAAAAAATAACAAAGTTCCCAATCCTGGTGAAAGTTTAAAAATGGGGAACTTGAGAGAAACAAGCAAAGGATAAACACTGAAATTAAGACACAGCAGATCTATATAAAGGATTTCTGTGGTTTATCACGTGCTATGAAACAGGAAATGAAGATTTCCTTCTGACTCAGTCCATTGGAGATTCACGGTATTTGAATCACAGAATCACTGGATCCAGCTTTGACTACAACTACGCAAAAAGCCTTTCAGAATCTTGAACTGATTTGAATGAAATGAATTAAGATCAAGGTGAGCAGTTCTGAGGTTTATAAGAAATTATGAAGACATTGTCTTCCCTGACCACCTCTATCCACCTACTTTGGGTAGCAGGATGTAAAAATACATCTTTTTCATTAAAAAAGTACAACTATCAGTTTATCAAGCTTCATTGTGTGATCTGAGAACAAATTTCAGCCCAGCTCCTGAGGGCCTGCAGTGCAGGGAGATTTCCAGCTGCTCTGGGGTTGGAGTTTGATGTCAGGTGGAATTTCAGTGTGACCAAGGCTAAGCTTTCATCAGCCAATTAAACCACACAGGCTCTGCTCAGCAATCCAGGCTGGAAAAGTGTCATCGTTAACAGTGAACTATCAAATACTTCACTTGTTATTTTTATACCACTGCCTCATCGTTCAGCCTTGATTTGCTTTCCCAGGCTGTGGAACAAGGCACCACTTCACAACCTTTTGCAAACATAGGGCTTTTTTTGGGAATCTTCTTCATCCTACTGATCCATCCCAGCTGGCATCATCCTGAATGTCACAAACCTGGCAAAACTGCCTTAAATTCATTTACAATAATCAAAATAGAGCCTTACTTCTTTTCCCAGTTCTGTCCAAAATGGCCTTAGGCAACTGCTGAGGTTTGATCCTCGATGTCAGAGTCAAGGTTATGCTCAAGTCCACCAGTGCATGCCATGACCTGTGTCACGGGCACACAACTTTGATCCCAAACATCAGTTCAGACTGAGCTCTGCAGCATTACCTGGGGGGCAAAGGTCAGGCTTTACCATGCACTGCAGACCTTCATGTAATTTGCTATCAGCAAGAGATAAGAACACACAGCACATCAGTGATCGATTCACTTCTGCAGGGCTGGGCTGAGCCCCAAACCCCACAGCAAACTGAACTCAGAGTGCAGAGAGAGGCATAGAGGGCTCACCCCTGCAGTGAACAGGGACATTTTCCAGTATCCCATGTTGCTCAGAGCCCTGTCCAACCTCGATTTGAACAATTCCAGGGATGTGGCACCCACCACCTCCCTTGGAAACCTGAGCCACCCTCATAAAACACTTTGTGAGGAAACGGTGACTCACGTGCCTGTGAGAATGCATGGATCAGATCTCCAAACAGGGAACAAACAGCCTTTTTCTGCAAGGTGAGCAACAGGTATGGAATATTTGGCAAGACAACGTGATTGGTTTGCCGGAAGCTGAAATGATGGATACCCACACACTGCTTAGGAGGCAATTCCCATCAATAAGCTGCACTCAGAAGAGGAAATCAGGGCTTTTTCCAACATCTTTGAAGCACTGAAAGTCTGATCCAAACCTCCCTCACCCTTTTTCTCCCCACATAACATTCAGCAATCCCATGAACTTCCTCAGCTCTTGGCACAGCTCACTTCGACTAAAGTGATTCTGGGATCTGCTCATGGTTTCTGGATATTCAAGTTCAAATATTTTGGGAAAGGGAAAATAACCTAGGAAGGAAGGCCCATGAAAAGGAGAGGTACTCCTGGAGAAGCTGTAATTTCCTGAACATTAGTTTCAAATTCACTCCTGATTCCACTGCTAGAGATGTGCATCTAAAATAAAAGTAATGAGAAAATGTTGAGCAATTCTGCTTTACAGATGACTGGAATCATACTGCAACAACCTGTCAAAGGAATGGTTGATTTTAATTGAACAGAACACCAAAACAAAACTGAGGTTGTGTCATGTCAACAGTCTTTTTATTCTCATGATAAAGAGCTGTAAAGGGATTGTCTTATTTATTTGAAGAAATAGCGTTATCATTGTTCCAGTGTTGCCTAGTGCTCTCCACAGCTTTGGGAAAAGCCAAGTTTTCTGTACAACACTTGTCATGGCCAGTTTAGCAGAGAATACAGGTCACTTTAAGTCATTTAAGCACAACTGTGGGGTTGAAATGTGAGTTTTGAAAACAAAGGCAGCTGCAAAAAGTACATCCAACCTACAGCTTCTGCACCATCTCCAGAAAAACAGATGAAGGGATGTACAAACTTCCTAGATTAACACAAACTATTTGAAGACATTTGCACAGAAGACATGTTGCCAAGAGATTTTCAATTCCATTTATTTCAGAAATAAAAGAAGACAACAATATAAATCACTGAGCAGACACAACCAAAATTAGAAGATCAGGCCTTGTTTACTCTTTTCCAAAACTCTTTAGGATCTTCTGTTCCAGCACAAAATATTGCCACCCAGTCCTGTAACCCCACATGCCTGATCAGGTAAAAAGCCAATGGAATCCCAGAATACAGTAGGTTATCAGTTCATATTATTTTACTGCACCTCTACCCCAGCTAATTTTTCACAATAGGTTGATAGACAAATTAATTGCAGAGCAAGTAGCATTCTCCAAAATTTAATGGAACAGCATTTAGTATCTACTTTTCTTTACCTGCCATCATTCCTGGGAATTCATACTTCAATCAGGAAGTAATCCCAGTCAAAATACAACTCAAGAGAGCCCCAGAAACGTGGTGATTATTGACAAATCATCCCCAAACTGCTACGATTGGGATTTTGTACATTTGCCTGAGTTAAGAGCAGGAGCTGGGCTCTGAAATGCTTTGCATTTAGCTTGGACAATAATTATCCCATAAAAGTGTTGCAAATTTTTTTGCACGGATTAACAAAACTGCAGATGCTGGGTAACATTACAACATGCCTCAAACCAGGTTTTAGACTTGTTTTCTAGATATCTGCATTCACACAAACATGCTGCTTTAATTAAAGGACAACTGTGAAAATTAGCCCTGGCTTGATCAAGAAATAGCAACAGCAGATTATTGCAGTAAAATAACAATTTCAGCAACCACTGCGAATAGTTTTGGAAGTTCTTGAGCTTGAATTTCAATATTCACGCATCTGAAGGTTCATTTCTCAGACACTGGGCATGTTAGTATTTTTCTATTTAAATTCTTACAGATTAGAAAGAACAATTTACTCTCCTACCCCGAAAGGGCTGTAAGGTGTAACCAATTTAGTTGTACAGTGCATGAAGTAAGAAAATACCCTTTGCTACCTCCCTTATGTCAGTTATATCCCAACACAGCATTAGTAAGCAAAGATTATCTTAAAATATATACTGGGAATAAATTGAACTAAATTTAGATTAAACTTTGTAGCTAGCTTTATCTCTGTCATAAGGAATGAGTAAAATGTTGGTATGTCTCAAACTACTACATAATCATTTTATTTCTGGAGGGCCAAAAATGAAATTCAAGGGATGTGTTTACAAATACATACAGATAAATTATTTTATTAGAAATACTGAACAGCATCAGCTTTTTAACAAGTTGCTCCATGAGGGCAATCACAGTGTCCTGATAAAAATTCTACTGTGTGATTTAGCCAGGAAAGTTTTACAACAACAACAAAAAAATGAAGCAGTGTTTTAATTAAATTTCTGTTTGCTCCTAGAAATGAAGGTAATTTCTTATCATGAGTTGTTTAAAAATCCCATAAGTTGTTACCAAGCAGTAAAGCACTAGTGTGGAAAGGCACTAGGATTGGAGCTTGTGTTACCTGGTTTCCAGTACAGACAGCACTTGAGAGCTCACTAAATCACACCTGTAAAACAGCCCTGTGCTTGGGCCCAAGTCTGCTACATTCATTAAAGTGTTGGACAGGTTCTTGTGCAGGTGGAAAGATGCAAAATTCAGAGCAGATCTCGGCAGATTTACAGGTTGGACCTTTCCTTGACAGACATATGGGTTGTGGACTGTGTGTACGTCCTAATTACATCCTGAAAATAAGGCAACAGCAATACTCAGAGCAAGTTCCATTTAAAGTAAAGAACTTCAGGAAAAAAGGAGAACTTGAATCAACAGTTATTGTTCTTTGGAGCAAGCACTGAGCCCAGGAAAGGCTTGTGGCAATGTTTCATTACCATCACAAAGAGTGGGTAATCAACCTGACCACATTTTATATCACGGTTATCTTCCAGAAACCCTACAAACCCCAGCTGAAATAAAGTCTTTGTACCTCAGCAGCTAACCAACATTTAATTGTTATTAGAGTGATGCTTCCTTATTTTGCAATTTTACAAGCACTGACTTCTGGCCTTTAAATCAAACAGCAATCAAGACCAATTTCTCACTTCATTGGATTTACAAGAGAAGCCAAAATAATTCACAGCCAGTCAAAATGCAGCCACAAAAATCATTACCATACCTTTTTCCCACTCTCAGCATTGTATTTGTCCAGCAAAGCCTGGATACAGGCTCCATATTTAGGATGAACATCAGTGAAGTTTTTCACCTGAACGGGGAGACAAAACAGAAATTGCAACAAGAATTTTCTCCTCTGTTTCAAAAGGATCCTTTAACTATCCTTTATAGTTCCTGGGCTACAAGCAGCAGGTATCATAAGGAAGAAAAGTTTAATTCTGATCAGTCATAAGCTATGAACATCTTCAAACACTATTTCTGTTGCCTAACACAGAGCTCATTCCCAATTAAAACAAAGTTGCCCTGGGAAGGAGAAGGATCCAATCCCTCCTTGGTCCTCACTGCCTTCTCCTTGTTTAGAGCAAAACCTTACTCTGGCAGTCATCTGATTTTTGAAACACCAAGCTAAACACATGTTCAACATCTATCCCATTCTTCCCCCCAGGAAGTAAAAGTTACTTTAACATGTTATCTATTGATGTTCTATTGTGTAAATAGGCATGTATTTAAGTATGTGAATTCCTGCATGAGAAAAAAATCCAGCCTTTTTAGAGAATTCCTGATCTTCCTTTGCAGAAGCCATTAGGACAGAGTTATTAGACTGGTAGAAAACCTGGAATAAACCCCAAAGAGGGCACCTACAGCTCGTTTCTGAATGAAGAGTTGGGCATCCTTCAGATGATCTGCGATGTTTCTACACAGCCTCTGGCGCTCTTCCTCGTTCAGCACTTTGAGGTAGAATTCTCGCACCTGGCCATTGGAAAAAAGAGTTTATTCTGAAATCCCCAAAAGTCACTAAGAACAGCTTTCACTTCCTAGTCAAGCAACATTTAAAATACTCAAAATGTTTAAAAGGCAGCCAATATGTGAGGGTTTTTCTTGGGCAAGCCTGCCAACAACTCCTTCTCCAGACACTAATGGAAAGAAGACAAGTCAGAGTCTCTACAAAACGATGCCCAAAATCTGGTTTTCAGATTCTGTGAGAACTCACACTAATAGACACCCTACACACTCCTCACGTGTGCCAAGCAGCACAAAGCCTTTCCACACCCCCACCTGGGTCACATTGTCCTCATTGGCACTGTTGAAGCGCTGCACATCTCCCGAGACAGACATGCGGCTCTCCTTGAGCTGGGGCTGATCCTCGGGACCAGTGAAGCTGTTTGGGTAATAATTTGGGGCACCACCTGGGGGGAAAAAAAAAAAAATCCCAAAATCAAATCAATCAGATGGCAGCACTCTTAAAAAAAGTCAGGAGACAGAGGACATTCTTTGCTTGGAGGAATTTAAATCAATTACTCAGTTAGGATTAGTTTTTAAGAAAACAGTTGACAGCATTTTTCTGTCAGCACCTTCAAGCCAGTACTTAACAGCACTTGCTACAAAGAGAATTTCCATAGCCTTTCTCAGAGACTATTGATTTGATTCAGAAATAAGAAAATCTGCCCACTTTCACAACAATATTGCTCAACTATAATAGACAAAGTCGTGGTTGAAGTCTAAGGCAGTATAAAAACACACTGTCATTTGCATATCTGAGGTACTACAATGCTTCCCTGTGTAGGGGGTGTATTTTAAACACATAATGAACTTAGGGAACTGCATAAAAATAAACTTATTATCTGTTCTGGGACAAGAGCAGCTGCTCTCAAGTTCCTGTTTTTCAAATATTTCCCTCTCCTCCCTGAGCAAGTGTCTGAATTCATAGCCCAGAGGAACACATATTTTGGCATGAGCCACAGCTTAAGTACATCCTTGTTTACTCTCAGGTGGAAAAGAGCCACTATTGGGCAAACCCTGACAGAACAGAAGCTGCTCAACAGAGGGGAAGTTACAGCTCTACTCTTGGCATTTTCACTTTTGTCTTTCACAGTCTCAGAAATCTGAAAGCAAAGCAGTTTAGCGACGTGAACTGAGCATATGGAAGTCAGTCTTTAAATTTCAAAAACGCAAATGTAGATTTCTCAAAGACAATTAGGCCATCTCTGTAATTTTTAGATTAGATTTTTCCTGCATGTAGAAACAAAGAGGTAGTAATTAATTCATGTAAAAATACTTCTCTGACATTTCATTTCAAATCAATAATAATTTGGAACTTCTTCAATTAAGTGCCCTTTAACAAGCATGTTTCTAGAAGTTTTTAAAGGAACATAAAGTAGGGACATAACTCATTTCACTGCAGGCATTCTCCTGCAAAACCCCTTTCTGTTAAAGGCTCATGTCTGGAAATTCTGAAGCTAAGGGAGTTAAGAGTTGAGAGAAAAAGTCACCAAAGACATAAGATGCATATGAATAATTATATTGAAAGCTGTTTTCCTGACTACCTTGGTTGTCAGAAACAGTCATTGGCCCGTCCCTCTGGTAGTTGGCCACCCTGGCTCTGAAGGGACAATTCACAGGGATCTGGAGGTAGTTGGGGCCCAGGCGGTGTCTGTGGGTGTCAGGATAGGAGAAGAGGCGTCCCTAAAACATTGATCACAAACATTAGCCACCACTTGTAGAAGACTGGGGCGTGGCAATTCAAAGCTTTCGTAAGCAGCAAAGTAACCAGTGCTCCTCAGGCCAAACCTCCGGGTTACCTGCAGCATTTTGTCAGGGCTGGGCTCAATTCCAGGGGGCATGTTGCTAGGGTCATAAGCCATCTGTTCCACCTCTGCAAAGTAGTTGACAGGATTCCTGTTCAAGACCAGCTTTCCCACAGGGATGAGAGGGTAGTCACCATGAGGCCAAACCTGTAAGGCACAACACACATCCAGCAAAATCAACATTATGACAGTATTATACAGCGTAACTGCCAGGCACAATTCACAATTTAAGTCTCAATTGAGAAAATACATTACTGAGTTTCTTTTTCCCCTAACAAACATTGAGAAATGGCTTATTTTAAGAAGCCTTTTGCAATTAATACAGGGTATTTAAGTAACTTATTTCATCATGCCAGCATAATCTCAGCACTTGAGTACTTGAATGAAATACCCGCAGGCCCTTGAAAAGCTGCCTAGGGAAGCAGGGCGTGGGTGGAACTGGTGGCACAAATGTTTTCAGCTACTCCAAAATGCTTAACTGGCCTTTTCTTTGCCATCTGAGCTGCACTTTTAAGCTCAAAGGTCTTTAGCCACTTGGGGAGTGCAGCTTCAGAGGTAAAAAAGAGCACTACAAGTTTATGTCGGCATCTTTCAACGAGGCATTCCTAGGAACAGCTATTGGGAGTGGGACAAAATGAGACCAGCAAGGCTCAGGGTGTGACTCTGATCTGAGATCACACTTCTCAAGTGCCACAGGATCTACAGGCCTGGAATCAAGCTCTATCCATATTTCCCTGAGGAAGAGCAACATCAGATATAACACAACTACAATTTCATCTCCAGAATTCCTGGCTCATCGTGGCTCTACAATAAAGAATACACTTCAACACGACCTGAAACTGAATATTCCCAGTAGTATCAGACATACCTTAGTCACATCAAAAGGATTAAATGGGAATTTCTCTGCTTCTTCAAAGGTCATAACCTGAATGTAGAAGGACCATGAAGGATAGTCCCCCTTGGCAATGGCATTGTAAAGGTCCCGTATGGCATAATCAGGATCAGTAGAAGCCAATCTTCCTGCTTCTTCCACAGAAAGGTTTTTGATGCCCTGGTCAGTCTAAAAGCAACAAAAGCACCAGTTATAGCATGCAGGAAGTACTACAGAAATCATTAATCAGAATGAATTTTAACAAGATTTATAATCTGAGATTGTGCAAGTTCTAACTTCCAATAACTTGAGTTTAGATTTATAGTACATTCAACAGCTGCCTTCCAGATAAAAATCAGTTCACTGACAGTGCTCCATTAACAAGAGACAGATGCCCCAAGAAGAGTTTTTTACAGTCTATAAATGATTACAGGTGTTAGCAAGAAGAATGATGCCTCTCCTATTGGTTAAAGGTATGAAACTGATACTAAACAAGGACTCCACACATCTTTAAGCCTGAATTAAACCTGAAAAGTCACACATTGGTTTTCATCCAATATGATGTATAGCTCCAATAATAATAATAATAATAATAAAAAGACCAATACCTTGGCATGGAATTTGCAGTAAACTGCTCTTCCCTCAGCATTAACCAGTTTGAAAGTGTGTGATCCATATCCATTCATGTGGCGATAGCCATCGGGAATGCCACGATCACTGAACAGGAAAGACACCTGAAGAGAAGGATCAAACACTATTAACAGGTTCAGCAGATCAAGGAGAAAGTCTTCATTCCACACTAAGTTTGTTTATTTCATTAATCTGCATCACTGGGAGCTATGTTAATGTTGCCAGGAATTCCTTGAGGAATTTCTACTTCAAGTGTTAATGAAATAAAACTGATTTCCCCTGTAAGCATAGGTAAGCATGGACCATTTAAAATTATATTTAAATAAAAGTAAGACTACGTAGGCTTCTAGATCAAACATGGAAAAGAAGGATTTAAAAACCTGCTGTCATAACATGATTTTCTTAATCATACAAAATAAAGTCACAGGAGAAGCCTACTTGATGCAAAGACTCAGGGCGAAGACTCCAGAAGTCCCACACCATGTCTGGATCCTTCAGATGAGTCTGAGGGTTCCTCTTTTGGCTATGGATGAAGGATGGAAACTAATGTGTCCAGAAGTGGAAGAGGAAAAAGGGGGGGAAAAAAAAGAAATTAAAGACAAAGCTGTAAGATCACTGGAAAAAAACCCCAAATCTTCTACTGCCATATCCTTTCCGCAAACAAATTAATTCACAGACCAGTGAAATTAGGGTAATGTCAAACATTCACAATTAGAATAAACAGAGGTAAAGAATGCTTTCATTTTGTGGTTGATAAGGTGAGAGATAAAACTGTTCAGATTTGTTTATCTGTATTTATGTGACTCATAAATGAATACAGAGATACTATAAAATACCTGTGCAGAACTCCTGCACTCAAGGAAAGCCTCTCTACCAAGTGCTGTTAAACTTATGCCAAAAACCAAAAAAACCACAGATTTAATAAAAAGAATTGGCAAGAAGCCTTTAAAGTGAGAAGTTCAAGTGAAAAATATGAAACCATGTAAGTTATCAAGCTTTAGTTCTTTAATTTGCTTTTGTTTAAGAACAAACGTTACATCTGACAACAAAATTTTGAGTGTGTCAGAACAGCAGCTTTTGCTTTTGAGAGAAGCCAGAACAAGATGTGAAGGAATTTTTGGACTCTTTGACAAAGCACCCTCACCTCTGGTGCTTACTCACCAACATTGCATCCCGAATAAAGAAGATGGGAGTGTTGTTTCCCACAAGATCCCAATTCCCATCTTCCGTGTAGAATTTCATGGCAAAGCCTCGGGGGTCACGAACCGTGTCAGCTGAGCCAGATTCTCCAGCTTGGAGAAATACAGAAACATAGAGAAATATTAGGATAGGAAACATATATAAATATAACCTGAAAATAGGCCATAAAAACCTAAAAGGGCAGGGTTTACTGCAGTCTCTTCTACACCAAGGAAATTTAGGAATATTTTCAGCAGTATTTCAGGCACTGTGAGTTTTTAAAGTGTGAACCCAGCCAAGCATTCAGGCCGCAGTTAAAAGAAGGAAAAAACAAGTATATCCACTTGAACCAATTAAGAGTGGAATTCGCATTATCACTGAGAGAGACATCATCAGATCATAAGGCTGAATCATCTAAACCCACATTTGTTTCTGTGCACCAAATCCCAGTGGGAAAGCTCTCATTTGGAAGATAGCAACCTAACCAGTGTGCCTAATAAAAAAACTGTGGAAGAGTTGTAATCCTTTTAATTCCTTCTGCTTCACCCAGGATAGGATTTCCAATGGGAATTTAAACCAGAGCACAAGCACCTAGCACAACACCTGAGCAGAAGTGTTCCAGAAGTGCTCAGAACAGCTAATGCTGAATTGTGATGAAATCAGGAGGACGCTCATTCTCTCGTTAAAAAACCTTGTGTATTCCAGAACAGCAGGGAGGAAACGTGTCCAAACAGGGCAGGGAAAGGGAAGGGAAGGATGCAACAACCTGCTCCAGCAGCAGTCCATATTTCAAACTCAACTCCATGGCCTTACCCCGTACAACACTCAGGACCCCCTAAATCCTAAGGGATTTAACACTGGAAACAGCCAATAGGCCAAAACCAGCAGCTCCCTGAAGCCTTGCTGGACTACTTTTTTCTCTCCAATACTTCCAGAACTGAATCCTCATTAGGATTTCTTTTCTTTTAAAAACATACACATCATGAATTGTAATTTTTCTATCAGACAAGCTATTGATCACAATTAGCTTCAACTAACAGCATTTAAGATTTTGCTGATTTGTGCATTCCAGTCTTTAAGAAACCAGAGTTTATTTATGGAAGATTGTTTATTTTCCTTTGCCCAGTATTTAGGTTACATCATTCATCCCCAAAACATTCCTGCAGCATAAGAAATTATAGGTATTTCACTTGCAAGTGTTGATTGTGACCCAACTAGAAACAAAGCAAGCTTTCTGTCAGAAAAAACCAGCTCAGGCTGCCCTCCCTCTCACATTTTAGACAGGAAAGTGTCTCCAGAGAGCTCTGACAGAACAGGGCAAAAGCTGCCTAAGGTCTTCCATGTAAGTGAATTTCAGAGAAGAGGAACTGACTGGAAGAAGGCATTTCAAACACCCTTAAGTGCCCCACAATGCAAACACTGCTGTCAGGGCACACATGTAAGAGACACGAAGTGAATTCAGAGCCTTACCAACAGTGGAGAAGCGGATGGCAAGCGGAGTCCTTTTCCCAATGTGCTCAAACACTTTTGCCTTACAATACTGGGTGATATCATGAGTGACTTCAAAATAGCCAAAGGCTCCTGAAGAACAGCAAGTTCAAAGTGTGAGATCTAGGCACCTTCCTTCCACTCAGAGCCTGTCTGTTAACATACAACTTCAAGTCACAGGGACACATGGAAATACATCCGTTTAAACAATGCTCTAAACACTCCACTTACTTGCCCAAAAATGAACTGATTTAACACAAACTCTTGGCTCACTCTCTCCTCCTGAACTGACTGTCAGCAGCTCCCAGCAGCAGCACAGAAGATGCTCTTCTGCCAAGATCTGTGCATTTATCTGGGAGCAAGGCAGGTATTTCTTTAATGCTGCTATGTGTTGCAGAATTTTTGGTGCACCTGTAAGCTGGGTGAAGCAACAGAACCCTTCCCACCCCCACAGAGGAACTTTTCCCATGTACTTTCACATTTTAAATACAGCCCCACGTTTGCTCCTTCTAGGGCAATGCGTAACAAAAATCAAGGTACTAATTCCACCTTAGTAAGACCAGTAATAGTTTTTTAAAGGTTTAGGTTTTTTTAATTTAAATATTAGATCATCAGCTTGCTTTGCAGACATAAATTAGAAGACGAAACCAAGTTCTCTATTA